>NC_066573.1:10047442-10069942 GCF_024679095.1 Eriocheir sinensis | reverse complement strand
ACAAAGGGAAAGAAAAAGAGATAATCATGGAGAGAAAAAAAAACAAGAAAAAAAACCCATAATTGCAAGAGCGTGAAAATGATAAATAACAAACACACACACACACACACACACACACACACACACACACACACACACAGACGCCACAACCATCCACATATACCTTCGACTTGATTTAACTTTTTCCAGCCCACGAGCTTTAGGCAAACACGCCCCATTCTTTGCATTTTTCCTCCATTTCCCCTTCCGCGATTCCTTTCCGCCACACACACACACACACACACACACACACACACGCACACTTATGGCGCTGCTGTCTCTGCCTGTTGAGCAATGATAGAGACGTTTCCTTCAGTATCCCTTGACATCATTCTTCATTCCCGGCCATTAAGTCCCCCTCTTGTCACGACCTGGCGGCGGGAGATGTACGGTAATGGTTTTCTTTTTTTAGTTCTCTTTCTTTCGCTAGCTATTAATACGCGCACACCTTGCTCTCTCTCTCTCTCTCTCTCTCTCTCTCTCTCTCTCTCTCTCTCTCTCTCTCTCTCTCTCTCTCTCTCTCTCTCTCTCTCTCTCTCTGCAATACACGCATTTAAGAACCTTTTATCAAGAAATATTAATTCATAATATTTCTCTTTCCTGTATTAGGATTAAAATACGAGTTATGATATGAGAAGACTTGTTCAAATTTATCTTTCTTTCCCATTCCTTTACTGCATACTCTGTTCTTTTTCCTCTCTTACTGAATTATATATACTTTTTGATCTTTATACAATGCGTGGGTTATGGAATACTACCACTTATATATATTAAATCAATCTGTCCTACTCTTTCTTTTACTGTGAACCTCTCTCTCTCTCTCTCTCTCTCTCTCTCTCTCTCTCTCTTACTGAACCGTATATATCTTTTTCCCGAGTTTATACAATGCCTGAGTCATGACACACAATCATTTATATTATATCTCGACAGTGAATTCAAGTAAAAAGAGTTTATATACAATGACACAAAGACAGACATATATCATTATCCAAGGCCGCTTTTCTCCTTCATGTTGCAAAGAGCGCGTGACAGAGGGAGGAGGCGGCACCCTTCTTACTGCCTTCCCTTCGCCTCCCTGCCTCCGCCTCCCTCCCTGTGTAACCCGTTGTTAAGGACGACTGCCGGGGGGTCTCGTCTTGTTTCCTGCTTGTGTACCGGCGACGAAGGAGGTCACGTAACGGGGAGAGGAAAGGTGTGTGTGTGTGTGTGTGTGTGTGTGTGTGTGTGTGTGTGTGTAAAAGTAGTAATAATAATAATAGTAATATCAGTTCTCTCGTCTTGTAATTTAATCCCTGCGTCTTCAACATCTTAATTAACCGGAAATTCACGAAAAACAATAAATAAATAAATAAATAAATAAAAATAAAACAAAAAACTGAAGAATAACAGTAGAAAAATGATAAAAAAGCAACAGAAAGAATGATAGAAACGACAGAACAGAGCAATAATAATAAAAAAAAACATTAGAAAGAACAGGTCAGAAACGAGTTCAGTCAATCTAGTCTACCATTTCTTCTCCTCCTTCCGCTCATCCCTGTCGCTCCTCCATTACTTAAACCGGATAGTGTCACGCCAGATTAAACACACAAACAACGGTAAAATCAAGCAAGCGAGCGAGGGAGCGAGCGAGCGATGAACAAGTTAGTCACGCTATACCGAACGCCGAGTGCCTACATCCAACACATGCGCGCCGCGAGAGATGTTATGATAGTTATCTGCTGTACGACTTCATAAAGGAAAATCTTCGCAGGAATTTGGGTTAGTGTCATATGGGGGTGGATCTTGCTCTCTCACGGCATTATAATTACGTATAAATAGACTTCTTGTCCTTGGTGATGATGGTGATGAGGATGGTGGTGATAGTGTTGTTGTTGTTGTTGTTTTTGGTGGTAGTGTTTTTTTTTGTTTTTGTTTACTACATTTAAGAATACTTGTAGCTTCCTTTATAAAACGTATTATTTTTCTTTTATAAGGGGAAGTTTCTTATCTTGGGAATGACCGGATTTTGAGAGGTATGATATATAGTATGATATTTGCTATGATAGAGATGAGGAGAATGAGAGAAGAGGAGAGAAAGAGAGAAAGAGAAGAGAGAAGAGGAGAGGAGAGAAAGAGGAGACGAGGAGAAAGAGAGAAGAGGAGAGAAAGAGAGAAAAAAGGTGAAGAGAGGAGAAAAAGAGAAGAGAAGAGGAGAGTAAAAGGAGGAGAAAGTGAAAGACGAGAAGAGAAAATGCGGGAAAAGAAAAGAGAGGAGAGAAAACTGGACAAAACAGAAAAATAACCCAAGAAAGAAGATAGGAGAAAAGAAAATACAAGAAGAAAAGAAAAGAAAAGTAAAAAAAAACAGGCGAGGAAAGTTGAGAACATATCACCCACAGCCACCCACACCCACCCTCACACACCCACACCGAAGCCCCCAACACCCCAACCTACCTCCCTCGCCACCCCCTTCAACCCCTCCAACACGCGCGCACCTTGGCCCAGTCTCCACCTGCCGACCTACACACCTTTACTGCCGAGGCTGCCAGCGAGCGTGTCAGGCCGCCAGGAAGTGAAGCAAAGGAGGAGCAGGGGAGAAAAAGAGGAGGTGGAGAAGAAGAAGAAGAAGAAGAAGAAGAAGAAGAAGAAGATCAACAATAACAACAACAACAAAAAGAAAAGTATGATAAGCAAACGCAAAGGAAAAGTAGTAGTAGAAGAAGAAGAAGAAGAAGAAGAAGAAGGAAAAGGAAAAGAAGAAGAAGAAGAAACAGGAGAAAAAGAAGAAGGAGCATGAGGAGGAGGAGGAGGAGGAGGAGAAGGAGATTATGAAGATGGATGGTAATGCTGATGAGGATGGAGAGATGTAGACGAGGAGGTAAGGACGAGGGAGGCTGAGGAATGAAGATGAAGGGGCCGAGAGATTAATTAGAGAGGAAAGTTGCTGAAAATAGAAGGGAAGTGTGTGTTTTATTTTTGTGGTGTGTGTTTTTACCCTTATTATTATTACTATCATTAACAAACATTACCAGTAGTAGTAGTAGTAGTAGTAGTAGTAGTAGTGGGGGGAGGAGGAGGAGGAGAAGGAGGAGGATTCATAGGTACGCAGAGGAAGGCGATCACACACACACACACACACACACACACACACACACACACACACACACACACACACACACACACACACACACACACACACACACACACACACCTATACTATATTTTCCCTGTTTATGCTTGAAAAAGAAAAAAAAATATCCGTATCCATCTGTTTGTTTTAGCATCAACATTCACCCACGAATCGTTTTGAATTCATGCAAACCATTTGGCATAAAACCGTAACGTGATAGAACAGATAAACAAATCATTCTCCTGCATCTATGTATATATTTTTTTTTTACCGCACGAGCGAAAATATTCAATAAAAATTTCCAATCCCTATAAATCATACTATTTGCCGATTCTCACACTCAAGGCTTTGTATATAAGTGTGTGTGTGTATGTTTGTGTGTGACCATACAGGTGTGGTCACATTGCGTGCACCTGGTAATTAACTGCCATTAGGATAAGCAAAGGTCAAGGTCAAGTCCAGAGCTTAAAATTATTTATATATAAACGTCCATCTTGGTAAAACTACGATACCAATGTTTTAAAGTTTGTTTCATTACATTCGTTTATTATCCTGGACACAAATGAAAGAAGAAAATAAATAAAAACAAAGGGAAAAATGACGCCCTTATCTCTCTCCGTGAAATTATATAAAATGCTCTCTTAACCAAGCGTAGTTTCATGCAAATCATCGTCGTTGCACATTTTCGTTGCATTCACTACAAACAGAAATATAAAACAAGCCACAAAACAACACACACGCAATTAACCCGTCCGCTGCGATTGGCACGGATTTCGCCTTCATTTGTACCCTGGTAACACACACTCCCAGGTCTTTCTCTGCCTCTGTGGTGGATAGTGGAGTGTTTCCCATGTGGTATTGGTGTGCTGGATTACCCCTCCCAAGATGCAAGACTTCACATTTCTCTTCATTGAATTGTAGCAGCCACTTTTTGTCCCATTTCTGTAGCTTGGTGAGGTCTGACTGTAGGAAATCCGCAGTCAAGGGGTTCAAGAGAAAACGATTACACTAACCTTATATGGATGAAATGATATCCAATGCTCTTTAAGCCAAAGGATATCACATGTCAACGTCCTATTACCTCTTGATTGCATTCGCTACTGATAGGCACATCATGTTTTATAATACGACTCTACCTTAACTAAGAACACCTGGACTCTGTAATCAAGACATAAACAATAATGAAAAGAAAACAAGAATGAAATAAAAGGAACAAAAATCTTTCCTACTTCCCATTATATAAAACTGAATGCCTTTTACACGCCCCTTATAAGCTTGAAGTTCTCCCCACCCAGGTCATGGAGGTCAAAGGTCACGAATTCCCCGCCCTACCCACGTCCCCTTTACTCCCCCGCCCCTGCCCCCCGGAACGTAAGGTCAGCCGAAGGTCACCCCGTACAGAGTAAGACGCGTGACCAGGCGCGAGGCAAGGCCCTTTATGTCCTTTTTATGAGATGTGTGTGTGTGTGTGTGTGTGTGTGTGTGTGTGTGTGTGTGTGTGTGTGTGTGTGTGTGTGTGTGTGTGTGTGTGTGTGTGTGTGTGTGTGTTTGCGTAGTTAAGGAAGGAATAGAGGAAAAAAAAGATAAAAGTTGATATCAGTATGGAAGGATAGATAGATAGATAGATAGATAGATAAAATAAAACAGATTGATAGATAGAAGGGCAGATAGATAGAAAGCTGGGATGATAGATAGATGAATACAAAGATGGATAGAGATAGATAATGAGATAGACAGGCAGAGAGAGAGAGAGAGTTATAGAGGGAGGGAGGGAGGGACGTCATAATTTGCATAACAATGAACACTTTTCACACAAGATCATTCAAAGTGTGACTCCCTTCGAATAAATATTTTCTTTGCTATTTTATATATTTTTTTTCTTTTTTCTTCAGTCGCTTCTTCCCTCCCTCCCTCCCGTCCTTATCTCGTTCCTCTTATTCTTCCTTTTCCTTCTCTTTTCCCTTTCCTTTCTTCTCGTTTCTCTTATTCCCCTCTCTGTTTTTTCTCTCCTATCTCCTTCTTTCGTTCTCTTTTCCTTTTTTTCCATCTCTTTTCTCATACTTTTTTTCGTCTTCCTTTCTTCTCTCCTTCCTTTGTTATCTCCTTCCTTTTCCTCTTTCTGAATTCCATCTTTTTTTAATATTTTTCCATCCTCTCTTTTCTTTCTTCGTCATTCTCTTCTTCCTTTCCTCCCTCCCTCCCTCCTTCGTTCTTTTTCTTCCGTGTTCTTTTCCTCTTCCTAAATTCCATCTCCTTCGCTTTTCCCATCCTCTCTCTCTCTCCTCCTTCTTCTTCTTTTCTATCTCGTTCCTTTCCTCTCATTATTTTCAACTTATGTATTTTTTTAGTTAAGTCCCCGCCATCCTTTCATTCATTCCCTTCATATTATTCAAGTTTTGTTCATTCTTTCATTCACTTCCATTCCTGTGTCTTCCATGATCCGATATTTTCTTTTCTCTTTGTTTATTTTTTTTTTCGCTTTTTCTCCCGGATTAAGCTCTACCGAGGGGGCGATTTCCTGGTTGTATTGATTTTGTATGGAATAGAGAGGCGTGAAGGAGAACTTACATGTGAAGGAGAAAACAATAACACACACACACACACACACACACACACACACACACACACACCATTTAGACACGCCAAGGGATAATGCCGTAAAAAACTTTCACTAACAATAAATCACACACACACACACACACACACACACACACACACACACACACACCATTTAGACACGCCAAGGGATAATGCCGTAAAAAACTTTCACTAACAATAAATCACACACACACACACACACACACACACACACACACACACACACAGACAGACAGACACACACACACACACACATACACACACACACACACACACACACACACACACACACACACACACACACGTCTGCATGACTAAACATATAAGCCAAATAACACTTTCTCTATACGTTCCACAACAAACATACATACATACATACATATATACATACATACATACATACATACATACATACTCTTGCACATCTTCCCTGGTTCCTTTCACACTCATTTGCATACACATATACACACACGTCCTTATCAAGTGTGCACAATGAATTTTTGCGCACGTAATCTCTATAAAAACATACACGGTAAAAAAAATAGCAACACACACACACACACACACACACACACACACACACACACACACACACACACACACACACACACACACACACACACACACACACACACACACACAGGCATTTTTCTCTTTCCTTCTTCTATTTTTTCTTTTTTTCGTGTTCTTTCTTTCCTTAATTCTTTCGCTCTTTCATTCTTTCATTCTTTCATTCTCTCTCTCTCTCTCTCTCTCTCTCTCTCTCTCTCTCTCTCTCTCTCTCTAATGCAACCCTTCCATTATCCGATTTCAATTACTACAGACACTCTCTTAAGAACACTTAGGGTCGCATTCAAAGACATTTCATCGCTAAAGAACACATATTTGACAAGGCTTTCGTAGGAGTTGTGGGCATTTCCAAAAGTAGTTTTATGGCCCGGGGGTAGTCTGACCCTTCTTCTGTACCCTGAGCCTAAAGAAACACTCATTAGAACCCGACTGACCCCCTCTTTGACCTTTAGAAATAACTGATGTGAGACCCGAGAGCATTTTCTAATACCAAGTTTAATTTCGTTCCACTTCAGACGAGCGACCAGGGAAGGCTATGTCGAAGGGTGCTCTGAATCATCGTTGCTATCTAAACTTTCTTACAACACTACCGTACGTACGCGAATCAGTGGTATATTATCGTACATGAAGAAATGGTATATTATCGCGTTTGGAATCGGGTCACCCATCGTCGTACTTCGAGCAAAGGCAAATTAGAGACGGAAGTAGATAGGAGGAATGTTATTATCTTTGTTGTTATTGTCGTTAGAGAGAGAGAGAGAGAGAGAGAGAGAGAGAGAGAGAGAGAGAAATGTTTCGTAATAACTTTCAAACTTCAAATCAGTATTCAATAAGTCATCCAGTCAGTCAGTCAGCCAGTCAGTCAGTCAGTCGCTTAGCTAACCAGTCAAGTGTATGTCAGCAAGTCAGACAGTCAATGGGTAGATATTTTTGCTAATCAGTATTCAATAAGTCATCCAGTCAGTCAGTCAGTTAGTCAGTCAGCCAGTCAGCAAGTAATTCAACCAACCATTCAGTCAACCAGCCAGTCAGCAAGTAAGTCAACCAACCACTCATCCATTCAATCAGTCAGCCAGCCAGTCACTACCACCAGTCAGCGCGGGGCGGGGACGCGCCAGCCATGCAGTAGCCGGGGTGGATGAGTCACCAGGTTGCATGACCAAAAAATTGAAGGTCGAACGCGATTTAGGGTCAGATCGCACGCACACACACACACACACACACACACGCACCCTTTGTTCGTGCGGGGGGTGGGGGGGGAAGAAGGGGTAGAGGGAGGTACATGTTGTGTGTGCGTGTCTGTCTGTGTATGTGTACCTCTGTTTACTCACATGTGTACGGGAGTATAAGAAAAATAGGAGCGAATAAATAGCTGAGACAGTTTTCAGTAACACGAATGACGGTAAATTTGTTTGTGTGGACTATTATTTTCTATCATCGCTTTTTCCTTTACCATTAATATTCTTTTCCTTTCTTCCTTTCTCCGTCTTTTTAAACTCCGTCTTACTCTACTTCCTCCACTATACCACAAACAGAACTCCTTCCACATCTTCTAACTCCTTCTACTCTTCCTAACATTTCTACTGTCCTCTTTTGCCATATTTCTCTTTCCTTACCGGCTTACTTTCCTTACGTAATTTTATCTCCTCTAATCTCTTCTGTTTCATCCACGGAGCCCCATTTCTTACGCCCTTCTCTCCCTATTCCTCTAATCTCTTCTGTTTTATCCACGGAGCCCCATTTTTTACGCCCTTCTCTCCCTATCTCCTCTAATCTCTTGTTTCATCCACGGAGCCCCACTTCTTACGCCCTTCTCTCCCTATTCCTCTAATCTCTTCTGTTTCATCCACGAAGCCCCATTTCTTACGCCCTTCTCTCCCTATCTCCTCTAATCTCTTCTGTTTCATCCAAGGAGCCCCATTTCTTACGCCCTTCTCTCCCTATTCCTCTAATCTCTTCTGTTTCATCCACGAAGCCCCATTTCTTACGCCCTTCTCTCCCTATCCCTTCTCCCTCTCCTCTGTTTCATCCACGGAGCCCCATTTCTTACGCCCTTCTCTCCCTATCCCTTCTCTCTCTCTTCTACGTGTTCTGCTCCTCTTTCCTCCATTCTTCCTTCTCTTCCTCTTTTCCTTATTATCTCATCTCCTTGTGCACGAGTTATTCAATTTTCTGTCCTTCTATCTGATCTGCATATAATTTTTACTTCCTTCTCAATCCTTTTCTCCTCCTTTTCAATTCTGCTCTACCTCTTCTATCTCCTCTTTCACCTCCTCTCCTTTTCCCTATTTCATGTCATCTCTTTTATTCTTTCCATTCTTGCATTCTATCCCCATTTTCTTGCTTTCTATGTTTTTTGACCTCCTCCTCTCTCCCTGCTCCTTCTCAAGTTCAACCCTTTATATATCCTGTTACTCGCCTTTTATCTGTTTTGCCCTATATTCTTTCTTTCCCTCTAGTCTGCCTCTCTTCCTTAATCTTCTACTTGTCTCATTCATATTTTCATCTCCTCTCTTTTCACCAATTCTACCTTACATCCTCTCTTTCCCCCTACCCTTTCCTCTTTCTTTTCCCTTCTAAGACCCTCACGAACGGACTCGATAGGGAGGGCCATCAACAGGCATCCGCGTCTCCATTCCGCGGCGCCCAAAGTCAACACGATCTGAATTCCTTCCTTATCTCCGTTGTTTATTCAGGCTGCTCCTTCCCGCCTCCTGCCGTGAGAAGGTCGTTAGGTAGAAGAGTACTCCGTGGGGGGCACTAACCTATTTCCTTATGCGTCTGTCTCTGTATCTGTCTCTGTGTTTCTTCGTCTCTGGTTGGTATTTTTAAACGCTTCTGCTTCTCACACCAACTTTTTATAAAGGGCGAAAATGAGATTAATCGGGTCTTCATAAGTGTTTTGTCACGTTCATGGTACAGAGGAAGGGTCAGACTACCACCAGGGTCATTGAACTACCGCTGGAAATGCCCACAACTCCTACGAAAGTTTGTCGGTTATGTGAGCTTGGACGCCCTGTCTCTCTGTCTGTCTCTGTCCCTGTGTGTCTTTCTGTCTCTGTGTCTCTCTCTGTTTATGTCTCTATCGGTCTCTTTCAAGATTGAGTTTTCTTATTGGTTCTATACAATGCGGTTACGATGCGTCTTATACACGAAAATTACTGGTTTGTTTATTGTCGCTATTACTACTACTACTACTACTACTACTACTACTACTACTACTACTACTACTACTACTACTACTACTACTACTTGTACCCACTGCAAGGTTAGGTCTATCACGTGACATACGGTGTTCCATCTCCCTACTCCCTCCTCCCACGCCCCCCTCAACCTACTCTTTACCCAGTGACCTTTGCGTGTGTGTGTGTGTGTGTGTGTGTGTGTGTGTGTGTGTGTGTGTGTGTGTGTGCCGTCTGTCTGGCTCTTACTAATGCAGAAATGGAGGGAAATTGAGGGTTGGATGACGAATAAGGAGAAGAGGAGGAGGAGGAGGAGGAGGAGGAGGAGGAAGAGGAGGAGGAGGAGGAGCCTTGCATGACACTAAAACTTGACCTTGTGAGTATGGATCTGCTGCTGATGACGATGATAAGCCGCCTCCTCCTCCTCCTCCTCCTCCTCTTCCTCCTCCTCCTTGTGCACTTGTTTTCTTTCTCCTCTTCCTCTTTTTTTTTCTCAGTAGTCGTAGTAGTAGTAGTAGTAGTAGTAGTAGAATCAAGTAGTAGAATCATAGTCGTAGAATCAACACCAGCAACAGTAGAAATAGACGTAGTAAAACCAATAGTAGTAGTAGTAGTAGTAGAATCACAGTCGTAGAATTAACACCAGCAGCAGTAGAAACAGACATAGCAAAACCAGTCGCAACACTCACTTAGCAACACGACGCCCGGCAGGAACACACCAACACACAAACACCACCTTCAACACATCTCTCCTCTCCTCAACGTACCTGCGGAAGAGAAAGAGGAAGGAGGGTCAGCACGCTACACACACAGGAGTCATCAGCATACAAACGGCACCTCAGCAGCACATGGACAGCCGAACTAATAGCGGACCGCGCGTATAAAAAGGAACCAAAACTATGGGAGGAAAATAATTACGGAAAATGAGTCGACGAGAGAGAGAGGGAGGGAGAGAGAGAGAGAGGTTCGGGGTTGGGGCTATGTACAGGCTGCGTGGTCTTCCTCCTCTAACTCTCTTCTTCTTCCTCTTCCTCCTCCTCCTTCTACTACTCCTTATCCTCTTCCTCCTTCTCATTATACTTCTTCTGTTGCTTATTCTTCTGTTTCTGCTCCTCCTCCTCTTCTTCCTCCTCTTTATCCCGCTTCTCCTTCCCTTCCTCTCTCTCCTCCCTTTGTTCCTCCTCCTACTGTATGTTACTACTACTACTACCACTACTATTACTACTACTATTACTACTACTATGTAAATAATTCAACATCTAATCAAATCCATAAATGAATTCTGGACCCAAAGGCGCCATGGAATATGTAATGAAATATAAATCAATCTCTCTCTCTCTCTCTCTCTCTCTCTCTCTCTCTCTCTCTCTCTCTCTCTCTCTCTCTCAGGTAAGCGGCAGTCCCATGAGCCAGGTAATTACAGGTACATTTGTATGCTTTGAAGACATCAATAACGAGAGAAGATCAAGAAACCGCGGAATTATAGACCACAGTGACCGCGGTGTTTGTCCTCTCTTCCTCCTCCACTTCTTCCTCTCTCCTCCTCCACCTCCTCCTCCTCTTCCTCCTCCTTCCTTCTTATCTTTCGTTGTAAACATATAACTCTCTAACTTTCCCTCCTTATCTCCCACTCTCCTCTTTCTATTTTTTTTCCTCTTTTCTTCTCTCTTGCTTTCCTTGTTTCTTTTTCCTTCGTCCAGCTAGCTTTACTCTCTCTCTCTCTCTCTCTCTCTCTCTCTCTCTCTCTCTCTCTCTCTCTCTCTCTCTCTCTCTCTCTCTCTCTCTCTCTCTCTCGTACCGTATATACCCTTCCTCCCCCTTTTCCCCCTTCATCAGTCTACCATGAAATGCGAGTACTCTATTCTTTTTCCCTCCGTTTTCTTTGGCTATTTTCCCTCTCATTTTCGCTTCGTTCCTCATCAACCATTTCTCCCCCTCAGTGGTAGTAGTAGTAGTAGTAGTAGTAGTAGTAGTAGTAAGTAGTAGAGACAAAAGAGGTGTTACAGTGATCGTAATGTTGGTGGATGTTTAACAGTAGTAGTAGTAGTAGTAGTAGTAGTAGTAGTAGTGGTAGTAGTAGTAGTAGTAGTAGTAGTAGTGGTGGCAGCAGTGGCGGTGGGAGAGGATGACCACAACCTTAGCGAGACAGCAAGCCACAAGCAGCTGACGCCAGGGAGGAGGAGGAGGAGGAGGAGGAGGAGGAGAAAAAAGGGAAGAAGAAGGAGGAGGAGGAAAAGAAGAGCGAGGAGGAGGAAGAGGAGGAGGAGGAGAGGGGTAAGAGGAGAGGAGAAGGAAGAAGAGGAAGAATGAAGGGAGGCTTAAGCACTCTTGAGCGCAGTAGGCCTATTGTTTTTGCTGGTGTTTGTTTGTTTGTTTGTTTGTGGCGTGTGTGTGTGTGTGTGTGTGTGTGTGTGACCTACCCTAACGCAGACCATAAAAAGGAGTAGCTAAAAAAAAAAAAACATTAGGAAATTACCATATAAAACACACAGTACAGGTCTCTCTCTCTCTCTCTCTCTCTCTCTCTCTCTCTCTCTCTCTCTCTCTCTCTCTCTCTCTCAATTCTTCCCTTTCTCTTTTCTCTCCTATACCGTTCCCATGGCCCCCCTTCCTCGTCCTCCTCCACCTCCACCACTGCCCCCTTCCACCCCTCCCCCCTCCCCCCTATTACCTGCCACCCACAGTTTCCGGTTCACTCCACCTGAAGGTCACCTTGACTTTCGGCCGAAGTGATAGTGCAGTCAGAGCCATTTATTGGAGTGCTTCTTTTCCCTCCGCAAACGAGCCGCCACGATTTCCTTCACGCCTGCTTTTTAGATTCCGCAAGTTCTTTCCTCTGCGTGGTTTTCTTGTGGATCGAGTGTCTGTACGTGTTTGAGTCACCGTTGCCCGATTGCTGCACTTATCGCATGGTGTTTGCTAATCTTTGACACTTGACGACCCCAAAAGACATCAGAAATTAACGATTGTAATGATATCTGTAAATGCGTCTCGTTATTTGGGTGTACGAGACAGTTTTGGGATCGGAAGTCGGTATAAAGAGGAGGATGAGTAAGGCAATCTGGCAACGCTGGTTTGAGTGTGTGTGTGTGTGTGTGTGTGTGAGTGTCATGGATGGTCAGACACAGAAGCCTGCAGAGTCGGGCTTTACTGAGTGCGGAAGTTTAGCTGACGACCGTTTTCTCACGCGCTTTCGGCTCCAACAACAACTCTTTCCAAAGGTCACAGAGAAACTTAGTCGGGTTCTCGTGCGTTTCTTTACGTTCATGGCGCAGAAGTCTCATCAAACTATCCCTAGGCTCATCAAACTATTTCTAGGCTCATCAAACTATTTCAAGGCTCATCAAACTATTTCAAGGCTCATCAAACTATTTCAAGGCTCATCAAACTATCCCTAGGCTCATCAAACTATCCCTAGGCTCATCAAACTATCCCTAGGCTCATCAAACTATTCCTAGGCTCATCAAACTATCCCTAGGCTCATCAAACTATCCCTAGGCTCATCAAACTATCCCTAGGCTCATCAAACTATCCCTAGGCTCATCAAACTATCCCTAGGCTCATCAAACTATTTCTAGGCTCATCAAACTATCCCTAGGCTCATCAAACTATCCCTAGGCTCATCAAACTATTTCAAGGCTCATCAAACTATTCCTAGGCTCATCAAACTATCCCTAGGCTCATCAAACTATTTCTAGGCTCATCAGACTATCCCTAGGCTCATCAAACTATCCCTAGGCTCATCAGACTATCCCTAGGCTCATCAAACTATTCCTAGTCTCACCAAACTACCCATGGAAATACCCACAACATCCTCTACAAAAGCCTTATAAAAACTGTGTGTGTTGGCTCCGAAATGTTTGAGAATATGGGTTAAAGTACAACACTCTGTCCCTTCGCGTATGACAGTCACAGCAAACAGAGTCCAGCGTTGCCAAATTGTCGTACTCTGCGTCTTATGTTTGACGATTTCCGACCAAAAAACTGCTTTCATCACCCAAATAACGTCCTTCATATATGGTTATCGTTTAAGTGGTTATTTATTGGTGTTTCTTGGCAACAGTTATAGGCCAGAAACAGGTAAATACGCGGCTCTGAGTACGATAACCTGGCATCCGTGAAACAGACCCTTAATAAAGCTGCCCGATGTGCGATGTTTTACTGAGGCAGCGGCGCCGAGGAGAGAAAAGACTATAGATGTTTAACGAAGGGATCTTGAGTTTACAATGGGCGATGGCGATGAGTAATGAGTGAGAGAGAAACAAAAGAACAGAAAAGGAATGAATGTATGATGTAAGGGGAAGGATAACCGGCCTCTTGGAGACTCCTATGTTCTTAAGTTCTTACGAGTGTGGAATTAAACCTGAAATCATTGTTTTAAGGGATCTTTTCTTTAGTGACCTTGGAATTGCTTACTGTGGGCGATGGTGATGCTTAATGGATGAAAGAGAAATATAACAACAGGAAATGAATGTATGTATGATGTGAGGGGAAGGATAACAAGACGAGATTGGGATTAAAACTTGAAATCTTATGGGATCTTTCTCTCTTGTTTAATGATCGTGGAAGAGCTTATTGATGATTAATGGGTGAAAGAAATATAACAACAGAAAATGAATGTATGTATGATGTGAGGGGGAAGGATAACAAAAGGAGATTGGGATTAAAACTTGAAATCTTATGGGATCTTTCTTCTTTAATGATCATGGAAGAGCTTATTGATGATTAATGGATGAAAGAGAAATATAACAACAGGAGAGGAATATATGTATGACGTGAGGGGGAAGGATAACAAAAGGAGATTGTGATTAAAACTTGAAATCTTATGGGATCTTTCTCTCTTCCTTAATGATCATGGAAGAGCTTATTGATGATTAATGGATGAAAGAGAAATATAACAACAGGAAATGAATGTATGTGTGATGTGAGGGGAAAGGATAACAAAAGGAGATTGGATTTAAAACTTGAAATCTTATGGGATCTTTCTTCTTTAATGGTCATGGAAGAGCTTATTGATGATTAATAGATGAAAGAGAAATATAACAACAGGAGAGGAATGTATGTATGACGTGAGGGGGAAGGATAACAAAAGGAGATTGAAATTAAAACTTGAAATCTTATGGGATCTTTCTTCTTTAATGATCATGGAAGAGCTTATTGATGATTAATGGATGAAAGAGAAATATAACAACAGGAGAGGAATGTATGTGTGATGTGAGGGGGAAGGATAACAAAAGGAGATTGGAATTAGAACTTGAAATCTTACGGGATCTTACTCTCTTCCTTAATGGTCATGGAAGAGCTTAGTGATGATTAATGGATGAAAGAGAAATATAACAACAGGAGAGGAATATATGTATGATGTGAGGGGGAAGGATAACAAAAGGAGATTGTAATTAAAACTTGAAATCTTATGGGATCTTTCTTCTTTAATGGTCATGGAAGAGCTTATTGATGATTAATGGGTGAAAGAGAAATATAACAACAGGAAAGGAATGTATGTATGACGTGAGGGGGAAGGATAACAAAGCGAGATTGAAATTAAAACTTGAAATCTTATGGGATCTTTCTTCTTTAATGATCATGGAAGAGCTTATTGACGATTAATGGGTGAAAGAGAAATATAACAACAGGAAATGAATGTATAAACTTGAAATCTTATGGGATCTTTCTTCTTTAATGATCATGTGATGTGAGGGGAAGGATAACAAAAGGAGATTGGGATTAAAACTTGAAATCTTATGGGATCTTTATTCTTTAATGATCATGAAAGAGCGGAAGGATAACAAGACGAGATTGGGATTAAAACTTGAAATCTTATGGGATCTTTCTTCTTTAATGATCATGGAAGAGCTTATTGATGATTAATGGATGAAAGAGAAATATAACAACAGGAGAGGAATGTATGTGTGATGTGAGGGGGAAGGATAACAAGACGAGATTGGGATTAAAACTTGAAATCTTACGGGATCTTACTCTCTTACTTAATGGTCATGGAAGAGCTTATTGATGATTAATGGGTGAAAGAGAAATATAACAACAGGAAAGGAATGTATGTATGACGTGAGGGGAAGGATAACAAAAGGAGATTGAAATTAAAACTTGAAATCTTAGGGATCTTTCTTCTTTAATGATCATGGAAGAGCTTAGTGGATATTCTTTCTGCACATTTTTGTTCTGCTCTTGTCCGGGTCTCACCGCAAAAAAAGGGATGTAATTACAGATGAGAAAGTCAAGCCCAAAAAATAGTATACAACGAACGAGGATTAAGTGTATTTTTGAGACGCCGAACATGTTAGACTTTTATTAGTATTCATTTTTTTTGTCTTAAGTCATGAACGTTAACCTCATTTCGGACGTTTATTTGTTAACGCTAAAAAAGGAGACACGAGAAAGCGGATGATAAAAAAAAGAAAAGAAAAAAAAAGAGATACTATTAATTAAACTGATGAGAGAGAGAGAGTCATCCTGTTATCATTTAAAGGAGGAGATACTCTGGATGTTGCCTCTCTCTCTCTCTCTCTCTCTCTCTCTCTGCGGTAGACCATTATTCATTCCTTGACCGTAAGATGAATGCGACGGTCAAACTTCCCTAACAACAACAACAACAACAACAACAACACACACACACACACACACACACACACACACACACACACACACACGGACGCAAAAGTTGATATCCAGTATTAAACATGTTCGTATTTCGATATATAATGAAGTTGTTTGTGTTTATTATGTATCCGCTTAACAGTGACGTCATAGTAATTGTTTGTGATGATGGAATTTAATATAGGCCTACTGTTTGTTTACTCGTGTTTGTTATATGTTTGTTGATTCGTATGTTTGTTTTTAATAGTTGATTGTCTTTTTTTTATTTGTTTGTTAATGTTTTTTTTTTTCATTTTCTTTTTCTTTGTCGAATCGTCTGTTTGTCTGCTTTAAATTCACAGTGCTTGTTTGTGTATTAATGTGATCGTTTTCCTGTTTAGTAAGAATTATGTTTGAGTGATTATCTGTTTTAAATCTTTTCCTTCCGTATTTTTATTTCCCCTTCTGAACGCATCGGAGTAAATGAAAAAGAGCTATACTCCTTTATCTTTTTCCTTTTCCGTTTTCTCTCCTTTCCAAGCATCATTATCTTTTCCTTTCATTTTTTCCTCCTTTCCCCACCTCTATCTTTTACATATTCTCTCCTTTCCAAGCATCATTATCTTTTCCTTTCATTTTTTCCTCCTTTCCCCACCTCTATCTTTTACATATTCTCTCCTTTCCAAGCATCATTATTTTTTCCTTTCATTTTTTCCTCCTTTCCCCACCTCTATCTTTTAAATATTCTCTCCTTTCCAAGCATCATTATCTTTTCCTTTCATTTTTTCCTCCTTTCCCCACCTCTATCTTTTAAATATTCTCTCCTTTCCAAGCATCATTATCTTTTCCTTTCATTTTTTCCTCCTTTCCCCACCTCTATCTTTTAAATATTCTCTCCTTTCCAAGCATCATTATCTTTTCCTTTCATTTTTCCTCCTTTCCCCACCTCTATCTTTTAAATATTCTCTCCTTTCCAAGCATCATTATCTTTTCCTTTCATTTTTTCCTCCTTTCCCCACCTCTATCTTTTAAATATTCTCTCCTTTCCAAGCATCATTATCTTTTCCTTTCATTTTTTCCTCCTTTCCCCACCTCTATCTTTTAAATATTCTCTCCTTTCCAAGCATCATTATCTTTTCCTTTCATTTTTCCTCCTTTCCCCACCTCTATCTTTTAAATATTCTCTCCTTTCCAAGCATCATTATCTTTTCCTTTCATTTTTTCCTCCTTTCCCCACCTCTATCTTTTACATATTCTCTCCTTTCCAAATATCTTTATCTTTTCCTCCTTTCCCCATCTCTATCTTTCTCTTCCATCATCCTCTCCTTTCCCAGCCCCATTATCTTTTCCTTCCATTTCTCTTGCTTCCCTATCTATTTATCTCCTTTCCCTCCCACATTTCTCTCATTTCCCCTCTTCTTTTTCTCTTCCCTCCTTTCCTCGCTCCTTTTATCGTTTCCCCTCCATTTTCCCCTCCTTTCCCAGCCTCTTCATTTCCTGCTTCCATCTTCATCCCCTCTTTTTTTTCCATCCATCCTTTCCCTGCTTTTCAATCTCCTTTTTTCTCCTTCTTTCCTTTCTTTTTCCCCTTCATCCCTCTCTTCTTTATCTCCTTTAATTTTCCCCTTCTAGTCCTGCCTCTATATTTCCTCTTTTTCCATGCTTTTTTTTCCCTCTCTCCTCCCTCCCCAGCGTCCGTGCATAAAGAAGAGAAATAGGAGCCATAACTAAGTGACTTGTTGCCGCGAAGGAATAACTCAGACAGACTTACCCGCTCGTCCCCCCACAAAAACAAAAAAAAGATTATGCCGCAGAGAGAGAGAGAGAGAGAGAGAGAAAGAGAGAGAGAGAGAGAGAGAGAGAGAGAACCAAACAACACCGCAGATTGTGTCATTGGAAAGGTCAAGCATTAGGGGAACACTGACCAAACGAGTAGTGAGTCATAGGAGTGAGGGAGAGAGGGAGAGAGAGGGAGGGAGGGAGAGGGTGGGAAAGGAAGAAAGGAGGGAGAGAAAAAAAAGGAATGAGAGTGAAGGTGACTGCAAGGGGAGTAAGACAAGTGGAAGAAAGGAAGAAAGAAAGGAAGAGGAAGAGGAGGAGGAGGAGGAGGAGGAGGAGGAGGAGGAGGCAAGTTTAAGCGTGAAGAAGTAATATAAATGATTCTCTAAGCCTCTAAGGAGTCAAGAGAGAGAGAGAGAGAGAGAGATTAATCAGGGTTTAAATCTCGCTGAGGGTGACCTTGAAAGTTTGGGAGTGTCTGGAAGCAGTTATTTAATCTCTCTCTCTCTCTCTCTCTCTCTCTCTCTCTCCCATTCTTCAGCATCACCTTCGAGATCATCAACACCTCCTCCTCCTCCTCCTCCTCCACCTCCTCCACCTCCACCTCCTCCACCTCCACAACCTCCTGATTTCACCTCCAACCTTCACGCTGCTTGGTCATCCCCACATCTCCCTTGCTCCTCCTTCTCCTCCACCTCCACCTTATCCTCCTTTTCCACCAAGAGACTGTGCATGACTGGTTTAGTTTGGTTTGGCGAGGGTGGAGGTGGAGGAGAGAGTGGAATGCTGCTGCCGGTTGTGGTGATGGGAGGCTGTGGATATAGGTGGGATGGGTAATGGGACTGGTGGATAGGTGAAGGATTGGTAATGGGACTGGTGGATAGGGGAAGGGTTGGTAATGGGACTGGTGGATAGTGGAAGGGTTGGTAATGGGACTGGTGGATAGGGGAAAGATTGGTAATGGGACTGGTGGATAGGGGAAGGATTGGTAATGGGACTGGTGGATAGGGGAAGGATTGGTAATGGGACTGGTGGATAGGGGAAGGATTGTTAATGGGACTGGTGAATAGGGGAAGGATTGGTAATGGGACTGGTGGATAGGGGAAGGATTGATAATGGGACTGGTGAATAGGGGAAGGATTGGTAATGGGACTGGTGGATAGGTGAAGGATTGATAATGGGACTGGTGAATAGGGGAAGGATTGGTAATGGGACTGGTGAATAGGGGAAGGATTGGTAATGGGACTGGTGGATAGTGGAAGGATTGGTAATGGGACTGGTGGATAGGTGAAGGATTGGTAATGGGACTGGTGGACAGGGGAAGGATTGATAATGGGACTGGTGGATAGGGGAAGGATTGTTAATGGGACTGGTGGATAGGGGAAGGATTGGTAATGGGACTGGTGGATAGGGGAAGGATTGATAATGGGACTGGTGGATAGGGGAAGGATTGATAATGGGACTGGTGGATAGGGGAAGGATTGGTAATGGGACTGGTGGATAGTGGAAGGGTTGGTAATGGGACTGGTGGAAAGGTGAAGGATTGGTAATGGGACTGGTGGATAGGTGAAGGGTTGGTAATGGGACTGGTGGATGGGACTGGTGGATGGGGGAAAGATGTGGTGGATAGGGAAGATTGGTAATGTGTGGTGGGATGAGATATCTAGACTGGAATGGGTGACGGGAATGAGTATCTCTATATGGAATGGTTAGTCTTCTCATTCGTCATTCCAGTCTCTTCTCTCTTGAAAGAATAAGTCTTCAAACTACACTTCTGATATTGTGTTTTTTCCTCGTCTCTCCTCACCTCGATTCTCTTCTCTTCCCTTCCTCCTCATTTTTCTCTTTCTCTTCAAGCACATTTTGTCATGAGCTCAATTTTCATATTTTTCTTTTCTTTCCATATTTTTCTCCCGTCCTATTTTTCCTCTTCGCTTCCTTTCTTCCTTCCTTGCTTCGCTTCGTTCAATCCTTCCTTCCTTCTTTCATTTATTCCTTGTTTCCTTCTTTCCTTTTTCTTTCCTCCTTGCTCTTCTTAATTTTTCCCTTCCGTCCTTCCTTCCTTTCTTCCTTCCTTTCTTTCCTTCAATTTTCCTTCTCGCTCTGCCCGACTTTTCCTTCCTTCCTTCTTTCCTTCCTTCCTTGCTTCCTTTCTTTCCTTCGCCATTCCTTCTCGCTCTGCCCAACTTTTCCTTCCTTCCTTCCTTCCTTCCTCCTGGATCGCTTAAGATTGGAGATTAAGCAAGAACGATGAGGAGGAAGACGAAAACGAGGAAGAAAATGAGGAAGAGGAAGAAAGAGGAAGAGAAAAAAATTGCAATATAAACAAAACAACCTTAACGAAGAGATGGAACAAGGAGGAGGAGAGAGAATGAAGACAGAAGGAAATAAAAATAGGAAGAAAGAGAAGAAAAGAGAGAGAGATGGAAGAGGAACTCTCATAAATATCATCTTTATCGCTGAGAGAGAGAGAGAGAGAAAAGAGAGAGAAAACAAATGAAGGAAAAAATAAAATAAGAAAAATAAACGAGAGAGATTTCACGCTCTCTTCCCTCCGCTAAAAACCTCCCTACCATATAGCTACTACATAAGGCTCTTCATCTTAATATAACACAGAGGAGGACAGGTTCTCTCTCTCTCTCTCTCTCTCTCTCTCTCTCTCTCTGTATTAGTAGTAGTAGTAGTAGTAGTAGTAGTAGTAGTAGTAGTAGTAATCGTAATGTAGTTGACGCTTTATGAACTCAAGCTTAATTTGGTAACAAGCTTAACTCCTCCTCCTCCTCCTCCTCTTCCTCCTCCCAGCCCTCCTGACCAGTTCTTCGCAATCTTAACACTCTCTCTCTCTCTCTCTCTCTCTCTCTCTCTCTCTCTCTCTCTCTCTCTCTCTCTCTCTCTCAATCACAACAAAACAGTTTATCACATTTCTTTATCTCTCTTTCTTTCTTTTCTCCCTTCTTCCTCTCTCTCATTTTTTCCTTCTTCTTCTTCTTCTACATCCAATCATCTTGTTTTGAATGAAGGGAGAGGGAGCCCATACAAGTCTCTCTCTCTCTCTCTCTCTCTCTCTCTCTCTCTCTCTCTCTCTCTCTCTCTCTCTCTCTCTCTCTCTCTCTCTCTCTCTCTCTCTCTCATGCGTGGTTCCTGGCTGGTCTTCCCTTCCTTCTCTAAGTACTTGATACGATTCTTTTTTTAGGGGAGTCTTAACCATAATCCCTCAACCACTCTGGAGCTTGAATTTTTTATGTTAATCTTCTATATCTTTTTTTAGCCCCTCTGGTAATAAATTTATCGTCCCCATCTTCCTTTATTTTCTTCTCCATCTCTTCCTCCTTCTCCTTTTGTTCTTCACCTCCTCCTCCTCCTCCTCTTGTAGTCTTCTTCCTCCTCCTCCTCAACACAATAGTCCCGTCACAGCTGTTCCTCTCCTTCAACTCTTCCTCACCACCTACACCAATTCTTCCTCCTCCTCCTCCTCCTCCTCCTCCTCCTCGATTATCTCTCTTCATCCCTTTTCTCTCCTTTTCCTCCTCCTCTTCCTCCTTCCTTCCTCCCTTTTCATGACTTGCGCGTCTCTCCTCAAGAACAAAGGGGCGTCATCATTATCTCCTCCTCCTCCTCCTCCTCCTCCTCCTCCTCCTCCTCTTCCTCCTCTTCCTTCCTGCCAGACCAGTAGTTGCTTCCGGAAGACAACATGCAGAGGAGAGGACGCTGACCAGTGCTCTTCCTTCCTCCTCCTCCTCCTCCTCCTCCTCCTCCTCCTCTCCAGTCTCGTCTTCTTTCTCCTCCGCCTTGTCTTCTTTCTGGCCCATTGTTTTTTTCTTGTTTTTTGTTTTTTTCCACAGTTTATTTATGTTTCAAAATGTTTTTTTCATTTTTGTTTCTTCCTCTTCTTTTTCTTTTATATCTTTCTCTAAATCTTTAATATATTTTTTTTTTACTTCTGTTCTACCTCGCTTCCGTGTCTCCACTATCCCTTTGTTCTCTTTCCTCTAATTTCCTTTTTCTTCTTATGCATTATTTTTCATCTTTCTTCTTTTATTAACAAACTTCTATGCTGAGAAACACGTCTATAAGTTTCCTCCCTTCCATCTTGTCTCTCCCTCTCTCCCTCCCTTCCCTTCATCATCCTCTCTCTTCCTTTCTTCTTTCCTCTTTTCCTTCACCTCTTCTCCTTTCTCCTTCCCTCCATTCCCCTCTCCTTCATTTCTTCTTCTATTCCTTCACCTCTCCTTCCTCTCTCTTCCTATGTATCCCACCTAATTCTACCTCCCTTCCTTTCTTCAGCCATCTCTCTCTCTTCCTGCCCTGGTTCTATTTATCCAGCAATCTCGTATTATCGGATCATGAATGCGTTCCTCGTCCTGATCCTAATCCTCGTCTCGTTTTGTTATCATTACTAGAATTATTTTTCCTTCCCTCTCTCCTTTTACGAATCTATTTTCTTTTGGTCATGCAGTTGGTTGCGTGTTTTCTTCTTATCTAACACACACACACACACACACACACACACACACACACACACACACACAAAGGCCCAATTCGCGTCCACTTTTCAATCATTTGCTCCCTCTTCCTTCTTCCCTTCCCTCCCCTTTTCTCTTCCTTCCTTCTTCCCTTCCTTCACCTCTCCTT
>NC_066573.1:10034942-10042442 GCF_024679095.1 Eriocheir sinensis | reverse complement strand
TATACTTTACTACACGATTCATGATTCTCTTTTGTTTTCTTACTTGTGTTTTTTCCTCATTCTCTATTATTCATTCTATTTCTCATTCTTATAATAGTGGTTCATCACCCTCTAGTCTTCCTTTCCTGTCCTTTTTTTCCTTTCCCTTATACTTTACTATACGACTCCTAACGATTCTCTTTTGTTTTTCTTACTTGTGTTTTTTCCTCGTTCTCTCTTACAGTCATTCTTTTTCTCATTCTTATAATAGTGGTTCATCACCCTCTAGTCTTCCTTTCCTGTCCTTTTTCTCCTTTCCCTTATACTTTACTACACGACTCATGATTCGCTTTTGTTTCTTTTACGTGTTATTCTTTTCCTCATCCTCTATTAGTTATTCTTTTCCCTATTCTTCTAACCCTTTATTCTTCCTCTGATGTCTCCTTTTTCTTTCCTATATGCTATGCTACATGACTTAACGATTCTCTTTTGTCTAATCTTACTTGTTTTTCTTCCTCGTCGTCTATAGTATAAGTGCTGGAATAGACTTTTAATGATTTTCTTTTGTCTATTCTCTCTCTCGTCCTCGTCGTCTATAGTATAAGTGCTGGAATAGACTTTTAATGATTTTCTTTTGTCTAATCTTACTTGTTTCTTCTTCCTCGTCTATAGTATAAGTGCTGGAATAGGGAGGGGGAGGGGGGGGGAAGAGGGGAGGGAAAGAGGAGGGGGGGGGGTTAATGGGAAGGAGAGACAAGGGGAAAGGAGGAGGAAGGAAAGGTCATGGAGGTCGGAGGAGGAGGAAGAAGAGGAGGAGGAGGAGGAGGAGGAGGAGGAGGACGTTTAGGTTTTGAAGGTGAAGGAAGAGGTGCAAAGGGAAAGAATGGCATGCTCTCTCTCTCTCTCTCTCTCTCTCTCTCTCTCTCTCTCTCTCTCTCTCTCTCTCTCTCCAACACACCTTAATGAGCCTGTCGGGGTTACCTGTAGTTCCGTATTTCCGGGTCGCGCAACGGAGAGAAAAAAAGGGAAGGAAAAGAAAGTCGGAAAAAATCTACGAAAAGAAAAGAAAGTCGGAAAAAAATATAACCTCAAAATTGATGTTCCCATAATCACTATATTGCCACTCGTCTTATAACGAAACAACAACAACAACAACAACAACAACTCCTCCTCCTCCTCCTCACCTTCCTTCAAATTTTCCCTCGTATCTTCCCTCTTTCCCTCCTAACCATTCACGCAACTACTACTACTACTACTACTACTACTACTACTACTACTTTTTTTTTACAGCCCACTACTCCCATAACCTCATTCTATACCGTCTATCTATCACGTAAGGCACAGGTTCTTGGGTCATCCTGAATCGGTTTAACATCATAGTCGGGTTGGGTTCGTCTTCCCAGCTAATGCGCGTGATATGTTTTGCCCTGTATACGTGTGATGCAGGTAAGAACAACTGCCTCCTCGCGATAGTGATGGGAGCGTCTCTCTTAACCCTTTGACCGCGGATTTCCTACAAGAAGACATCACAAAGCTACAGGAATGGAACAAAAAGTGGCTGCTACAATTCAGTGAGGAAAAATGTAAAGTCCTGCGCCATGGGAGAGTTTATCCAGCACACCAATACCACATGGGAAACACTCCGCTATCCACCACAGAGGCAGAAAAGGACCTGGGACTATATTATGTGACCGGGCTACCAGTGAAAGCCAAATCCGTGCCAATCGCAGCGGACGGGTTAAAGCTGGCATTGTTGTGTTTGCACGATAATATGCTTGATAGATATATTGACAGACAGGTAGTGAGTGTGAGTACTATACATCTTATTAGCTAATGAAATCTTTAATTATGTGGATTTTTAGTCGTGATTTAACAATGCATCTTATCGCTAACGTTTATTTTACTCTATGTACAAAACCCTTCTCATTCTCCTCCTAAATGTTATCTCCCGACGTCTATTACAAATAACGCCTTTCCCCTTAGACACACACACACACACACACACACACACACACACACACACACACACACACACACACTCACACACTCACACGCGGGTCGCAGGAAGTAGAGCATTAAAAATCGTGAAAAGAGAAATTGAAGACTTTTTGGAAGCAACAGATGATTTCCCAAGACGGTATTTAGCGAGGGAAGGAGAAGAAGAAGAAGAAGAAGAAGAAGAAGAAGAAGAAGCAGAAGAGGAAGAAAGAAGAAGAAGAAGAAGCAAGAAAAGAAGATGAAGAAGAATGAGATGATTAAGAAGAAAAAGAACTACAACAACAACAACAACAACAACAACAACGAGGAGGAAGAGGAGGAGGAAGAGGCGGAAGAGCTGGAGCAGAAAAGAAAAGAGAGACAGCGTATAATCACTGAGGAGGAAAATTTACGAGGAAAATGCGAGACAGGAGAAAGAGAGAATGAAAAGTATAATAGGAAGAAGAGAAAGAAAGGAAACGAAAACAGGAAGAGAGAAAGAATAAAACAATGAAAAGGAAATGGAAAGATAACAATGAAAACAGGGAAGAAAACACGATATAAAAGATAGATGACGACAGAGAAAGACAATAGGAGGACGAAGACAAGAATTGAGACTTACGAAAATGAAGAAAAAAAAACAAGATGACAAGATAAAGACAAGTAGAAGAAACAGAGATGACAAAATGAAGAAAAACGACAAAGTGAAATTAAGACTTACGAAAATGAAGAAAAAAAACAAGATGACAAGGTAAAGACAGGTAAAGAAATAGAGATGACAAAATGAAGAAAAACGACAAAGTGAAGAGAGAAAAGACGAAAGGAACCCAATATCAGACGAAGACAAGAATTAAGACTTACGAAAATGAAGAAAAAAACAAGATGACAAGATTAAAACAGGTAGAAGAAATAGAGATAACAAAATGAAGAAAAAACAAGAGAAGAAAAAAAGACGAATGAATCCCAAATACCAGACGAAGACAAGAATCAAGACTTACGAAAAATGAAGAAAAAAAACAAGATGACAAGATTAAGACAGGTAGAAGAAATAGAGATGACAAAATGAAGAAAAAACAAGAGAAGAAAAAAAGACGAATGAATCCCAAATATCAGACGAAGACAAGAATCAAGACTTACGAAAATGAAGAAAAAAACAAGATGACAAGATTAAAACAGGTAGAAGAAATAGAGATGACAAAATGAAGAAAAAAACGACAAAGTGAAGAAATTAAAAGACAAATGAATCCCAAATACCAGACGAAGACAAGATGAACTCACGCTGAAGACAAGATGAAGACAAAGAAGAAAATATAAAAAAATCAAGTCGAACAGTGGAAAGACAAAGGGACAGAAGAAGGAAAAAAAAGACATAAATCCTCATAATGTTAGCAATTATTACGAGCGAAAAAAAAAAATGACGGAAAAAAAAATATCCCGTTAGACGAAAATAAGGAAATAAGAAGGAAAATAAAATAAAGGAAATAAGGAAGGATGAAAGAGGGAACAAGGAAACAAGGTGAATAAACAGACGCGAAGGACAAACAGACACAAGAGAAGTCATGCAGAGAGAGAGAGAGAGAGAGAGAGAGAGAGAGAGAGAGAGAGAGAGAGAGAGAGAGAGAAAACGAGAAACACACAAACAGACAATACCTCCTCCAACCCCCTCCCCCTCTCCCTCCCCCCCCACCTACACACTCCCCCTCCCTTTCCCCCCCCCCCCACACACACAATCTCCCTCTCCCCCTCACACAATTCCCTTCCTCCCCCTAACGATATCCTCCTCCCTTCCCCAACACACACAATCCCCCTTCCTTCCCCCACACAATCTCCCTTCCCTCCCCTACTCAATCCCTTTCCCTCCACACATAACCCTCCCACACCTCTCCCTGCCCCCCCTCACCCCCACAGAGAAACAAAGGCCACAGGAGGTAAGTTCTTCGCTTTCTACGTAAATCTGAAAGCAGAACCATCGCCGCCTTGACGTACTTTGAGGAGAGTGAGGTGTGTCTGTCTCTCTGCCTGTCTGTCTGTGTCTGTCTGTCTCCCCCTCCCCTCACACAAATCCCTCATCCCATTGCTTCCCTTCCCTCCCCTCCATCTCCCTCCCCACCCCCCCCTCTCCTTCTCCCTTCTCCCCCAACCTCTTTCTCCTCCATAACACCTGCATGAGGCTGTGATTTGGCTGCAGGTGACTCTCTCTCCTTAGGCGGTAATGGTGATGGTGATTGTGGCGGTTGTGGTGGTGGTGGTGATGGTGGTGGTTGGTGAAGTATGAATAATAGTGATGGTGGTAGTACTGGTAGGAGAGATAGTGTTAGTGGTAGTCGTGGTAGTCTTAGCGGTGGTAGTAGTAGTAGTAGTAGTAGTAGTAGTAATAGTGATGATCATTATGAAAAAGAATATAATGAGAAAGAAAAATAGGACCGTGTTTAATACTAAATAAAGGAAAACACACGTATAAAAGAAACTCAATAAACAACAATTAAAACACTACTACTAATGATGATGAAATTACACATCATTAACAATATACCAAGCAACCTGAAATTACATTAAAAATCCACAAAAACACGACCCCCCCCCACCCCCACCCCCCACCAACAACAACAACGAGGGAAAAAAAAAAGCAGGTTTAAACAATGATCGTAAATAACAGTAATAACAACAACTATACCCTTGCATACATAATCACTACCTTGCTTATTTACCGCCACGTCCTGTTCATTAATATTAACGAGAGAAAAAAAAAAACACCTATCTTTGTGTCTTCAGGAGGGACTGATGACGCAAGGAAGCAAAAAGTCGAAACAAAGAAATAGATAAAATAAATAATAGATAAATTTGATAGAAAGCAAGAAATCGTGACAAAATATTACACCTCTTTTTCTTCAATAATATCTATGTACATTTTCTTAAGGGGCTTGAGGGGCCTGGATGGTATTCGGCCCCAGCCCCGTCATGGCGCAGGCAAGTGTTTATAGTGGCGCCAACCTCTCTATCTATAACTTTTTGAGCCTCGAGCCAGCCACGTTTTGAACCAGTACACAAGAGAACGGGAACAAATACACATCAGTACATAAATACAAGACATATTCAGCACTGCAAGTATATATCTATTGTTTGACATTATGGAGGAGGAGAATGACGAGAGGACGAGAGAGATGGAGAGAGAAAAATGAAAGACGGGGAGGAAGGGTTCGGAAGAGGAATAGAAGGAGGAGGAGGAGGAGAGGTAGATAATGCTGAGGAGAGGAGGAGGAGAGGGAAAAAAAGGGGAGAGGGAGGGTTATTAGGTGGAGGAAAAGTAGATACGTAAGAGATAAAAAAAAACTGTTGTATGGGGAAGAGGAAGGAGAGGAGGAAAAAAGTGGAGGAGAATGAAGTAGAGGCGGAAGGAGAGAACATTTGGGTTTTTATCGAGTATTGGACACGTATAGACTGAAGGAGGAGGTGAAGAGGAGAAAGAGGAGGAGGAGGAGGAGGAGGAGGAGGAGGAGGAACAGGTGAAGGAGGAAAAGACGGAGAAATTTCGTCACGGTAAGCCTGTTTGCAGCTCTCCCTCCCCCTCCCCCTCCCTCCCTCTGTCCCTTTCCCCCCCTTCTCTCCCTCTGGTTTTCCCTCCCTCCTTGCCTCCCTCTCAAGGTCCCGGCCGTGCACGCCTCGCCTCCCTTCGCGGGCGTGAGGAAGGGAGGGATGGAGGGAGGAAGGAGGAAAGGAGGAAGATAAATGGAGGGGACAGCAAAAGGAGGGAGAGAGAGGGACGAAGAAAGAGATGGAAGGAAAGAGGGAAGGATAGAAGGAAAAACAAGGAATATAACAGATGGAGGGAGGGAGAGAGGGAGAGAGGGGGGGAGGGAGGATGATATATATGAGAAGTGAAGAAAGAAAATCGGAGAAAATTGAGGAGGAGGAGGAGGAAGAAGAGGAGGAGGAGGAAACCAAGAAGAACGAAGGAAGGAGGAAGAAGAGGAAGAGGAGGAAACCAAGAAGAACGAAGGAAGGAGGAGCAGGAAAAGGGCAAAGAACTAAGGATAAAGAAAAAAATAATAACCCCCATCACCACCACCACCACCACTACCACCACCACCACTACCACCACCACAACCACCCCGACAGGTTTTCTCTCTCTCACTCTACCTTTCGTCAGGATGAAGTCGGCCGCCTTGCTCCTCCAGTTCCTCGGCAGCGTGTAGAACTTCCTCTTACTACTCTTCTTCTTCTTGGCCCCGTCCACTTCCTCTTCCTCCACCTCCTCATCCTCTTCATCCAGCGGCAGACGGATGAGTGGACCAAGTGTGGACATCTTAGACAACTTCTCCACCTTTGCGACTCCTGATCCACTGGCCTCCACCCTCTCCACCTCCACCACAGCCTCCATGGGTGTGCTGGCGGCTATGGGAGAGATGGAGGAGGAGGGCGGGGTAGTTGAGATGGAGGAGGAGGATGTAGGAGAGGAAGCTGGGGTCGTGAAGCTGCTCTTTGTGGCATCAAGGACTTCGGAGACCTGACGGAGGGTGACAACATGCTTCTCTGACGGCGGAGTGACGCGTGGCCCATCGTTGGAGGCGCTGGTGCTGGGCCTTCCCTTGGCGCCTGAAGCTTCCCCGGGGTGCTTGTCCTTGGTTCGGGGGTGGCGCGGGGTGTGTGAGGCGGCCCCGTTCACGCCCACACCTCCGTTCACGCCGCCGTTGACCGCCCCGTCCTTGCGCGGCTCCTGGACCTGGGTGTCGGTGGGCTGCGGCTCCACCCTCTCCCCTTCGTGCTGCGTCCACAAGAGAACCATCGCGGCGGAGGCTCAGAAACGCGTCCAAAGTCACTGAGATGCTCCAAAGTTCCCTCCCGAAGAAGCAGGCGAAGTAGAAGCCCACGCACGCACGCACGCACGAACCCCGCACGCACACGCAAGACACCACCGGACGAACACGAACACACACACAAACACGAACTCACACGAACGCAAACTCACACACAAACGCAGGTTACGAAGAGAACAGCGTGCGGGGAGACTGGATTCGTCCGGGCCACAATCTGTATACACCGGGCAGGGTTTGGGGGGGGTGCGACGGGGCGGGTTAGTTAGTAGGCACCCTCTTGTTGCTCTGTGACGGGGCAAGGGCGACAGAGGGGGCCGGGGTGGGGCGGGGCGGGGCAGGGGGGCGGGCTAACACCTGACCCTGGCGCCGCCTTGAGACTGTCGACCTGTGAGAAGGAAGGTGAGACCAGGCGGCATTAGCGGAGACGTTGGTTGCTCCTTCCTCCTGCTTCTTTTTTGTCTGTTTCTGCTCACCTGTTCCTCTTTACCTGCTGGCGTCTACCTGAGCGAACACCTGATTGCTGACTGGTTGTTGTTACGCTTGTTATGCTCAGGATGTCATGTTTTGCTACCCCTTAATTGACTGTTCTTGTTTTGCTCTTTTCATGAATGTTGTTTACTTTACATTTTTCTTTTTTACAGCTAAGGAGAAAGTTCAAGGGCGTAAAGAAATATATTAACAAGCCCGCGACTCACTGCTCCTGAATAGAGGTCAAAGGAGGGTCCAGACA
>NC_066573.1:10004942-10029942 GCF_024679095.1 Eriocheir sinensis | reverse complement strand
GAGAGAGAGAGAGAGAGAGAGAGAGAGAGAGAGTAGCTAGATGAGACAGGATCAGGGGGAACGACAAGGCAAGAAAGGGTGAAGGGGCTGCATACATCAATGAATTAGACCATCAGGGTACAGCGGAGGTGTGTAGCGGTGAAGGGAGGGCGTAGGAATGCAGCGCAGACCCCCAAAAGCAACACACCTCCTTCCCTCGTTTCTGGCGTTGAGAAATGAGGCAGATTAGCTGGGGCAGGTTCAGGCATGTGGGACAGGGAAAGAGGAAGGGAGGGAGGGAAACAGGGAGTTGTTGCTTGCGTGAGTGAGTGAGTGGTTGAATGGTTGAGTAAATATGAGAAAGTGAGTTTGAAAGCTAAAGGATAAACAAGAAGGAAGAGATGGATAGTTAGATATAGACAAATAGATAGATAAAGATTGATACAGTTGGATAGATAAGATATGGATAGATAGATAGAGAAATGCTTCTTCTCTTATGCAACTTTCCACAATCACAGGTTAGTCTGCTTCCGTTGTGGAGAAACCTAACATCTACTTCTTTATTTGGGAGAAACTCGACAGCTTTGGGTACAACGCTCTCTCTTCTTTCCTTTTCCTTTCTCTCTTTTCTTCTTCCTCCTTCCTCCTCCTTCTCCTCAATCTTCTCTCCCTTCTCTATTCTTCCTACTTCTCATTTACTCCTTCTTTATATAATCATCTAGTGGTCCCAATCTCTCTCTCTCTCTCACGTCTTTAGATTATCCACACACACGTACGATAACCGCCGCGTGAGTCTGGCAGCAAAGCGACGCACGTCTGGCAGTGGCGTGGATGTGCTTGGCAAGATTTCAGACTCGTAATAACAGGATAGAGATCGATGGTGGTTAAAAAAAGGAATAGAAAGTTAATTGCCTGATAGAAAATGTAACGAAACCCACAATATAAAAGGTACGTGATGAGAAAAAGGGAAGGAAACTGAATGGAAAGGAAATGTATAAGATTTGGCTTCGGAAAAATTATAACACGGGAAAACAAAATTGCAAAGGAGAGGAGCGGTTTTGATGGTAAAGAAGGAAAGGATGAAGGTGTTGTAAGGAGAGCAGGAGTGAAAACTGATAAGATGATAATCAACACAGAGATGATTTGGTCGTGTGAGGAAGAGCCTGTATCTTGGTGGTCCTAAAAATATATTGTTGAAGAGAAATGCCGCCCAAAAGTTGTCCAAATAGGTAACGGAAGTGTTTCAATAGTCGCGTCTTGAAGGAACTGAAATCATTGGAAAGACGAAAGACAGACGAAGAAATTGAGGCTGCGCCGGAGTCTAAAAATGAAGAGAACTTAAGAATATAGATACTGATTAACCTGGTAGCTGCGGGGATCATGTATGTTAAAGGTCCCTCTAAGCGAATTAATGGGAAAAAATCATCACTCACGCAAACCATTTCATAATATATAGTACCAATGCATTTGTAATCAGTTTATGCATCATCTATTTGGGAGGTTTATATCATGTTAAAAATTTGGCCCATCGCTGGTACACGGTAAAGCCACAAATTTGGCCCGTCGCTGGTACACGGTAAAGCCACAAATTTGGCCCATCGCTGGTACACGGTAAAGCCACAAATTTGGCCCGTCGCTGGTACACAGTAAAGCCACAAATTTGGCCCGTCGCTGGTACACGGTAAAGCCACAAATTTGGCCCATCGCTGGTACACGGTAAAGCCACAAATTTGGCCCATCGCTGGTACACGGTAAAGCCACAAATTTAGCCCATCGCTGGTACACGGTAAAGCCACAAATTTGGCCCGTCGCTGGTACACGGTAAAGCCACAAATTTGGCCCGTCGCTGGTACACGGTAAAGCCACAAATTTGGCCCATCGCTGGTACACGGTAAAGCCACAAATTTGGCCCGTCGCTGCTACCGGGTTAACTTCTGCGTGAGAGATTTAAACATAGCAAGAATGAGTTTAGAAGAACAAGTAAACTATATTATGAAAAGAACTAAAAGACATGCAAATTAGTCAGTACCAAAGACATAAAATAAAAAGGAATTGGATAAACAGGAATGAGTTTTGAATTACAACTAAAATATACGATAAAAAACTACTATTAGACATAAAAAATAGTCCCTAGAAAATAAGGAAAAGATAAAACTGTTAGCCAAGGGAATATGGAACGCAAAAAACAGGCTAAATAACGCTTGTATTAAGAGGAAAACGTGAGTAAAAGGAAATGTTATCTCGTAATAACTCTGATCATTACTTAACCAGCGTTGAAACTCCCAGATAAATCTCTTGCAAGCGTGACAAACCGTATGTACGAATTCCTATTAAGTGACACACACACACACACACACACACACACGCACGCACGCACCCATACCGTTATCTGACACCATCTCCGCCTTGCACTCCACACCTGTCAAGTCATTCCGCAGGTGACAGTCACTCCGGCACACCTGTAGATGGTAGCGCTCACTGCCGCTCAGAGACAACACACCGGCAGCCTCGTCACCCTTCACCGCCACTGTCAACCCGACCCCACCGCTTCATTACAACCACAACCATCAGCCATCACCACCACATTCCAGCAACCTTAACTACCACATTCTGCCAACCAGTGCAATAGGCGAAACTTGAAAGAAAAAAAAATTAACACTCATTCATCACTACCACTCCATAACCCTTCACTACCATGCCCCGTCAGTCACTACCACACAATGTTACCTGTTACCTGCGTTCAAGCTCCCACGAGACGAGAAAAGAGCGACAGTAAAGTTCATGTTAAGGAACCATTACGAAACAGTTATGAAACGAAAGACAAGTCACGAGATATGATGTTGGGGAACGTGTTTTGAAATTCAGGATGACACGAAGGTTTTGTTGGTTTGTTTTGCTGTGTTAAGTAAGAACACAAGAAGGTTGAATGTGAAGGTGTTGGCGTGTTCTGAAAAGTGTTATGAGAAATGTTAAATGGACAGGATATTGATGTTGTAATGTAGATTATTGTGGTAGGTTAAAAATGATTATAGTACCTCCATGGTCTCTCTCTCTCTCTCTCTCTCTCTCTCTCTGAATGCCCAAATCTCAACAACAACAATACCGACACACACACACACAAAAAAAAAAAAAACGAAACAAAAACAACACACACACACACACACGTCGCACTCCGTCACTGCTCAATGAGTCACCGAGGCAAGAAATGTCACCAGGAGGAAGGTTTTGCCGCGAAAAAAGAAAAATAGGAAAAAAAGCGGTACAGGTAGGTAGAGACGTGAGAGAGAGAGAGAGAGAGAGAGAGAGAGAGAGAGAGAGAGAGAGAGAGAGAGAGAGAGAGAGAGAGAGAGAGAGAGAGAGAGAGAGAGAGAATATGAAATCCCAATATACAGTATAAAAAACAAAAAAAACAAGTGAATATATGTGACTAGCGACACGCATGATTCTCTGCAGCATTTTTTTTTTCATTTTTTCATATTTTCCTTTTTTTTGACCTTCACAATTCCTTTTATCTCTGGCTTGAAGTTTTGCGACGTTTCTTTCTTTCAATATTTGTTTCTTCTCGTGATTGTAACTCTTGACTGACTGACTGACTGACTGATTGACTGACTGATCGACTCAACACCCCCCCCTCCGCCCCTCCCGCCCCCTCCCCCCTTCCGAGACCTGTTAATTAAAGAGTCACGCTTCGCAGCCCGTCGACTTAAAACCAAGATACAGTGCAGGAGAAGGAGGAGGCGGCGGCTTGAATCTCCTTAAGTCATCTAGAGGACTGTCTCTCTCTCTCTCTCTCTCTCTCTCTCTCTCTCTCTTTTGTAACCATGGGCTGAGGAAACGCTGGTGTGTGTGTGCGTGAGTGCGTGTGTTTGTGTACATGCGAGGGAACGGAGAGAGAGAGAGAAAGCGAAGTTAAATTGAAAATAATAATAATAATAATAATAATAAGAAGAAGAAGAAGAAAAAGAAGAAGAAGGAGAAGAAGAAGACGAAGACGAAGACGAAGAAGATGGAGATGAAGATGAAGAAGAAGAAGAAGAAGAAGAAGAAGAAGAAGAAGAAGAAGGAGGGAAAAAAGAGGAGTAAAAAGAGTAATACTAAATAAAATAAGAAGAAAAAGAGAAAGAAGATTAAGAAGAACAAGAGGAAGAAGAGGAAGAGAGAGGAAGAGGAAGAGGAAAAAATGCAGATGATGATGGAAATAAAGAAAAAGTTAAACACTGCCACCACTGAGACCTCAAGAACCACCACTTCCACCCGCCACCACCACCACCAACAACAACATCAACAACAACATCATCGTTCTTCAGCTCCCCAAGTGACTCCTCGAGGCGGTCTTTGGCAATGATGCGTGAGTCAACGACACCTCGGAAACCCCCCTTCCTCCTCCTCTTCTTCCTCCTCCTCCTTCTTCTCCTCCTCCTCGTACAGTGTTTCCTTCCCATGCTTCTTCCTCGCTCCCTTCCTTCCTCATCTTCCTCTTCCTCGTCGCCGTCTCCTCCTCCTCCTCCTCCTCTTCTTCCTTTTCTTCCTCCTCCTCCTCCTGTCCCTCCTACCCTTCTTCCTCCTCCTCCTCCTCTATCTGTCCCTCCTACCCTTCTTCCTCCTTCTCCTCCTCCTCCTGTCCCTCCTACCCTTCTTCCTCCTTCTCCTCCTCCTCCTGTCCCTCCTACCCTTCCTCCTCCTCCTCCTCCTCCTCCTCCTCCTTCAGCTCGTACAGTGTTTCCTTCCCATGCTTCTTCCTCGCTCCAAACCTTCCTCATCTTCCTCTTCCTCGCCGCCGTCTCCTCTTCCTCCTCCTCTTCCTTTTGTTCCTCCTCTTCTTTCTTCCTCTCCTCCTGTTCCCATTCTGTTGCCTTTCTATCTCCTCCTCCTCCTCCTCCTCTTCCTCTCCCCCGCTTCCTTTTTCTCGGTATTTCCTTTCTCTTTTCTCTTATCTAATTGTTAACTTTCTCTTTTCTTTATTTCCCTTGTGCATTTTTCAATGAATATAATAGATAATTTTATGTATGTATGTTCATGATGAAGAGAGGAATGGTAATGATAATAACAGTGAAGGAAGAAGGAAAAGGATGGAAAAATAATGAAAGGAGGAGACGGAAAAAAATAGAGGGGAAGAAGATAAGAGGAAGAAAAAACACTCTCTACTTTTTCCAGTATAATGAAATATACCCTACGAAAACAATAACAACAACAACAACAATAGAACAAATGCACCTATATAAAAAAAAAACAGCAACAATAACACGAAATAACGACAACAACAGCAATACTAACAACAACAACAACAACACGACGAATTTCACCACCAGCATCATCATCACCCCTTCCCCCCCCCACCCCATCTACCACCACCACCACCACCACCACAAACAACACGACGAATTTCACCAACAACACAAACATCACCCCTTCCCCCCCATCCACCACCACCACCAACAACAACAACACCAACAAGAAAAAAAATCCATAATACAACAAAAAACTCCTCGAATATGACAACAAGTAGGAAAGACAAGTTCGGTACGAAAATCCCATACAAGCGAATCAGACCCCATTTACAAGTCACGTGCACCCATACATTACTACCAATACGACCTTTCAAGCATACGGTGGTCAGCTGTTTGAAATCTGAGCAGGAAGCCTTAGTTAGTAGAGGAGAGGAAAGAAGGGGAAGAAAGGGGAGAGAGGGGAGAGAGAGAGAGGAAGAAAGAGGGAGAGCAACAGGCATTCCTCTCTCTCTCTCTTCTTATTCATCTATATTTAACCTTGAAATTGGATTATGTGAGATTTTATTTTACTTCTCCTCTCTCTCTCTCTCTCTCTCTCTCTCTCTCTCTCTCTCTGTGTGTGTGTGTGACAAATCTCTCCCCGTCTTCAAACATTCATCACTGTCATCCATTCCTCCTCCTCCTCCTCCTCATCATCATCATCATTACTGAAACTCTACAGAACAACGTAGTGAAGTTTAAAAGATTTTAGGTCGTGTCGAAAACCTCAGAATTGCAAAATAAAAGAAAAATTAATGACATGAGATTTTTTTCTTATCTTACAAAACCTCGAACGCGATTTATTACTATTTTTTTTATTTTTACTTAAGGATCTTTTGGTTAGAGGATGACACGAGTTTTTGCTTGAATCACATTGTCTCGCGCGCGCGCACACACACACACACACACACACACACACACCACTTACACCCCCATCCACCCACACAAACACAACAAACACAAACACACACACAAACAGAGACGAACACACCATATCTTACAAGTGTTTGCAATCACCACAATGACCATGACATCGGGGAACACATGACGAAAACACACACACACACACACACACACACACACACACACACACACACACACACACACACACACACACACACACACACATACACACACATTACAGAAGTCTAAACACACAAACACCATATTTACCAAACAATAACAAAACAAACACAACAAACATAACCTTTCCATCAACCTAAGCCACACACACACACACACACACACACACACACAGTCACATAACCAGCAAGTAATACCTTTAAATCACAAGGAGCAAGAGTGTAAACAATAAACAAGGGCGTGAGGGCGGGCGAACAGGTGGGCGGATGGGCGGACCGGCGGGCAGGTAAGGTTGCGGAGGCGGCAGCGCGCGCGAGGAGGAACGTCAACTGTGTGGCGTCACTGGTCCGGCCGGCTGAAGGCGATTTCCGCTTCCTCGGTTACCATCGGCCGTTTATATCGCCTTGCACCTCCTCGCCGCATCCTCGCCAAGCCTCCTGACACGAGCGCATACACGGATCAAAGTCTCGGGAGTGTCTTAGGTGGAGTTTTGTGTAGCTGGAGGCGAAGAGGAGTGAGTACATGGCGGTTGGAAGAAAATATGTGAATTGGTGACTCTGTGTGTGAACTTCCAGCCAGCCAGTGAGCGATCCAACCCCGCGATCCAGTCCAGCACAGCCTTTCAGTCAGCCATCCAGCCATCAGCCAGCCCATCTCAGCCACTCAGCCAGCCTAGTCCAGTCCACCCTTTGTCACCAAGCAGTAGATATTCTTTTTGTGGAGGCCTGTTTTTTGTTTGGGTAGCAACAGGACTTAATAACGATGTGTCTGGTGCATTTAGACTTTCATTTTGTATTTTGTTCTTTTGTCTCTTTTTTGTTTTGGTTATGTCTTCTATTGTTTTCCTTTTCTTTTTGGTGGTTCTTGTTTTCCTTCACTTCCTCCTCGAGCCCCACTGCCACCTCCTCCTCCTCCTCCTCCTCCTCCTCTTCCTTCATTATCAACACGCGGCCACATCTTCAACAGCCCCAACGACTTCCACCTCGTCTTCCACCACCACCACTACCACCAGTACCACCAGTCTTGTCGATCATTACACAAGTCCCTGCTACTACTAATACCACTACTACAATTACCACTACCATTACTACTACTACTACTACACACACACACACACACACACACACACACACACACACACACACACACACACAATGATCAAATTCTCCGTCACACCACATCATACCACCACCATTATGTCCGCCACCACCATCACCATCATCATCACCACCGTCATCACCACCACCATCCTCACTGAAGCCAAGGATGGTTGTTTGAATGCATAACTATATCGTCACCATAAAACACTGTAACCAAACATTGTGTAATTTTGAATCATTGAAATTATATCATGAAAACCACATTATACTTACACTTGAGAGAGAGAGAGAGAGAGAGAGAGAGAGAGAGAGAGAGAGAGAGAGAGAGAGAGAGAGAGAGACGTATAGGACAAAAAAAATTCAATACCAGAGAACGAAATAACAGGAAAATGCGGAAAAAAAATGCCAACACAAAGAAAAGGGCGCCGGAAAGGAGGAGGAAGAGGGAGGAAGGAAGTGGACGGAGGAAGCAGGAGGGAGCAGAGAATGGAAGGAGGGAGAGAGGGAGGGAAAGGGAGGAAAGAGGGAGAGAGGGGAGGGAGGGGACGGTTCCGCTCACCTCTGACCTACCTCCCCTTCCTCATTATTTCCCTCCCTCTCCTCCTCCTCCCCAAACCACTTCCCTTTACCGAGAGCGTCTGCCATTAGATAGATAGATAGATAGATAGATAGAGAGAGAGAGAGAGAGAGAGACAGGTGACAGGCTGATAAGCAGGTAACGTGTGAAATCAGATATCTGTGAGAAGGGCATTATTCTCTCTCTCTCTCTCTCTCTCTCATACATAACCACCTCCTCTTCACTCTCTTCCACATACAAAACACAACTTACATAATCACAAACACACATTGCAATTATCAACAAAATCTAAAGCAATTACAGTCACAATTAAACTGAGTAACTATTTCTTGGACCCTCTGTTATATTCTGCTAAAGTACCGTATTCGAGACCTCTTGTATATCATTTGGTTAGCTTTTATTCTTCCTAACGTTAAGGTGAATAGTGGAGAGATCTGGTTCAGTCTGAGAAAGTTTCCCTTCAAAGCCTCTACACTCTCAATCGCGTTACCATTTTCTTTCTTACACGTTTTCTCTTCTCTTTCCTCCCTCTCCTCTTTGTTGGTGCACTCTTCCAGTCAACGACATTCTGACTGACCACGATCACGACCACAATTATTACGATCGGAACCCACTCATTGCAACCACCACCACCACCACAACCACCACAACTTTCGAGAGCCACAACCTCCAAAGCCTATGATTGAGGGTTGATTGGGAAATGTTATTGAGTTTCCCCTTCTTGCCTAATAGAAAACACAATAATCTCAGTGTCACGGTTTTTCAGGTTCATACGCCAGTCATTTTAGTTAAGTTATCCCAGTGTGAAGATTTCTTATTAGTGTATATTGGTCATTCATTCTCGTAACTTCATGACTGTGGCCATCATCACTATCACGAACGCCGTCATCATTTATCACCATCATCATCATCACTCACAAAAATTATTCAACTATATTTATCTCGCATTCATTACCACCATCATCACCAACATTGCTATTATATTAAGCATCATCACCACCACCACCTATATACCCCATCACCACCACCATCATCATCACCACGACCCAAGATCATTCTGCTATATTTATCTTTCATTCATTACCATCATCACCACCAACATTGCTGCTATTGTGTATCATCACCACCACCACCACCACCACCTTCACCACCACCATCACCACAAGTCTGGTTCAATGGGTCAGTGTCGATGTAGTTGTCAAGGTTAGCGTATGTATGAAGCGTGAGGCGTTTGCGTAAGATACTTGCTCAGTCAGTCAATCACGCAGGCATCTCTCTCTCTCTCTCTCTCTCTCTCTCTCTCTCTCTCTCTCTCTCTCTCTCTCCTTTCCGGCGCCCTTTTCTTTGTGTTGTCATTTTTCCCGCGTTTTCCTGTTATTTTGTTCTCTCGTATTGATTTTTTTTTGTCCTATACGTCTCTCTCTCTCTCTCTCTCTCTCTCTCTCTCTCTCTCTCTCTCTCTCTCTCTCTCTCTCTCTCTCATGAATGAATACAAGTGCTCCTTTTTTGCCGATGCTATGTAATGCGGTCGAATTTTTTTTTATAGTTTTTTTCTTCTGGTTTCATTTTTTTCATCAATATTTCATTCACACGTCGCTGCCAAAACCGGTGTTACAAGACTTGCTGCATATTTTTTTTCCTCCTTAGTCATTCCAGCAACTTGAGATTAAAAATATATGATTAAGACACATACGCCTTGATGGCTTTGTTCCTATAGAAAGAAAATAAGTTTATGGCTTAAGTCTGAGCCGGCAATCACAACTTATGCTTTATTATCCAATCAGGGTGACGGGACAGCACATAACATAACGTATATTTTCCATTTTCTTTCTCTTAAACAATACACTTCTTAAGGCTTTACTCCCTCCTAAAAGACATAAGGAGGACAATACACATTTCTGCATTACCTCCAAGTATCATTTTCATATAAAGGAACTACAGGTATATACCAAACTAAGATATAATAGTGTACCACATCACGCACTCATTTTCTTCCTTTGTCTGGTTCATAGAAAATTAGTTACTGCGAGGGGAGGCCCTTCGATTTTCCACCACCAGCCGGAAGCCCCTGAACACACTCTCCGGACATGACACATAAAAAATACCTCGATACACCACACTATTAATATTAACATCTATTATGATACATGCGTTAAAAATGAGATACATTCTTTCTAAAAAAAATCAATCATAAGAGGCAGAGGAGGAGGAAGAGGAGGTGGAAGAGGAGGGAAAGGAGGAGGAAGAGGAAAAATAGGAGGAAGAAGAGGTTGAAAAGATTAAAAAAAAACATGCAAGGAGGAGAGAAGACGGAGATAAGGAAAGAAAAAAAAGAGCAAAAAACACACAGAAAGAAGACATAGAAAGAGGAGGAGGAGGAGGAGGAGGAGGAGACTGAGGAAGAAAAAAAGGAGGAAGAAAAAGGTTGAAAAAAACAAAAAAAAACAAAACATGGAGAGGAGAGGAGGAGGAAGAGGAGAAAGAGCTACATAATGTCACCACCACCACCATCAACACCAACACCATCACCATCAACACCAACACCACCACCACCATCACCATCAACACCATCACCATCAACACCATCACTATCCATTACGCTCCTCACAGCCAGGTGCAAAAAGATCAAAACATTCCACGCACATGAAGGTAAACAGGTGCGCATCCCTTTAATTAACCTGCGATTGATTGCTACGCGTGTAAGAAGGAAGAGAAGATAATTAGGTGAGCAGGTGCGATGAATTAATTAGCCAAAGGTAGAGTTGAGTTAGATCTTGACGTTTGAATAATGAAATAGACAGAGTTGAAGGAGGAGGAGGAGGAGGAGGAGGAGGAGGAGGTAAAGCAAGGAGGGAGGGCAGACGGAAGAGAACGATCTTGGAAGAAACATATAAAAAGAAGACTGGAAAAGAGGAAGAAAATAAAGAGGACGAGGAAGAGGAGGAAATAACAACAAGGAAGAGAGACGGACGAAAGAACACGAAGGATAAAGAAACGTACAGAAGAAAGACAAAAGAAGAAGAGGAGAAGGAGGAGGAGGAGGAGGAGAAGATAAAAAAAAAATAATACATCGAGGAGAGAAAACGGAGACAAAAAAAAAAGAGAAAAGGAGCCTGAAACACACAGAGGAAAGACACAAGAGGGGAAAGAGGAGGAGGAGGAGGAGGAATAAGAGGAGGAGGAAGAGGCTGAAAACATTAAGAAAAACATGAAGGGAGGAAAAAAGACGAAGATAAAGAAAGATAAATAAAAAACCGAGATAGAAAACAACATGCAAAAAGGGAAGACTAAAGAAAGAAGGATCCATTAACTTTAAGAATAACACCTTCCCCTCACCCCCCCCCACACCCGTAACCTTATCACACCAACCCTGACACACACACATCCCCCTTATCACCTTCCCCCCATTTCCATCACCTCTCTCTATCACAACTATCTGACCTCTTCCATACACACCCATACATATATCTATACACACATATACACTTATCCCTGTCTAATCAAATCCTTCTTTTTGCATCATCGTTCCTTCATCTGAGCAAGTCTAGAGGGAAAGAGTGTGAAGAGGAGGAGAGAAGAAGGAAGGTGAGGAGGAAGGGTGTGAGAGAGGGAGAGAGTTGGGGTAGGGAACGGAGGATGTGAGGGAGGGAGGAAGCGAGGGCAATACACACAAGTCTCCCCTGAAACAATGGTCTGACAAGGCGTATGGAAAACGCCGTCCAATAACAACAAAAGCCCCAAAATAACATCTAGAAAGGAACAACACGAGAAAAAGAGAGAACACACACACACACACACACACACACACACACACACACACACACACACACACACACACACACACACACGAAATTAACTTGTATTTTCCTTAGATTTTCATTCGTCCAAACAAGATACATAGTGAAATAAATAATGACAGCAAATAAGCGAATAATAGAAGAGAAAAATGGGAAAAGGGATGCAGTTTTTCGTAAGCAAATAATACAAAAGCTTCATTTATTTCTCTTTTATTGATTTTATTGATTTATTTATTCAAGAGGAGTACCGGCACATCTCTCCTCCCGAAATTGACCTCTCTTTCGACCAATCCTCTTTGCTGTTTACATAAGAGCAGTGATTAGCGGGCTTTTTTTCATTGTTTTCTTTATTTTTTGCCCTTGAGCTGCATCCTTTACAGTAAATAATAATAATGATAATAATTCGCTTTTTCAACACACAAAAAAGTAAGACGAACATATCAAAACGTTTATACAACAGTCGCAACAAATTCGGGAAAATAATGGAAATACTCGTAATTAAGATCCATTAAACAAACAAACACATACTACATCGGGACGTCGAGATACGCAAAAACACCGTAATCCAGCAATCCGTCGAAAAATGAAGAAAAAAACGCATATCCCGAAAGATGGGGCGGCGCAACGTTTCTGAAGATCCATTGATAAACAAACCTTTTGAGACGGTGTAAACAGCAGCGTCAATGCCCCCCTAAACCCCCTGTCCCCCTCCTATGCCCCGCACCCCGAAATGCTGGTGGGGATGAGAGGTGAACAAAATACTCTGTTTACCTCTTGACGGAATGGGGGAAGAGGGAGGGAAGGGGAGAAGGAGGGAGATGGATGATTAAAGGGGAGAGGAGGGGAAGGAACCAAGGCCGTTTAGAGGGGAGGACACTCTTCACTCCCTCAACCTTCAGGCCTCAACCTCACTGTTTTCCTTCTGTTTTTTGTTTGTTTATTAATATTATTACTTGTTTTAACATTCATAGAAAAGATAACTGACTGCAAACAAACTGTTACTTAACTATTATTGGATAGGAATATGCTGAACAAATACTTTATTCATTAAGTATGCATAACAGTGATAAAAATACATATACATCAATCGAAACTTGTCAGCGAAGTCTTTTATAGTCATTTATACATAGATACCATATATGTTGTATGATATTCAAATTCATATCTAAACAATATAACACCTTCATATCCACATTAGATAATATGTTTTTTTATCGTATCATGTCATTATCATATACTCATTATAATCACATTCATATTCATAACAGCCTATCACATCCCAGTAACATGGAAGTTATTGATATTAATTTTTCATGCATATCATATAACCCTATTTTATTCATATTCATATCATATATTCATATCTTTTACATCTATATTCATATCCATGTTTCACGTTTATATTCATATAATTATATCATGTTATTCATTTTTTTTCACATCACATATTATGCACGTCACGGCCTACCCCCCCCCCCCCCCCCCTCTGTAGACGGCCTTGAAGGAACGGCATGATTGGGGGAGGGAGAGAGGGAGAAGGATGGCTGAGGGGAAGGGAGGAAAGGGGGGGAAAAGGGAGGGAGAGGGAGGGATTGGACGGGGGAAAGAAAGAGAGATAAAAAGGAAAAAATAGATGATAAAAGGTAGAAAATAGAAAGATAGGCGTTACCTTCACATGCCGTCATCAGGTGTAGCAGTGACGTCATTCCTTCTGTGTGTACTCACCTGTGGAAGGAGAGAAAACGTTTAATTAGTGCTTCTTCACCTGTGTGTGTGTGTGTGTGTGTGTGTGTGTGTGTGTTGAGAGAGAGAGAGAGAGAGAGAGAGAGAGAGAGAGAGACTAATACTTTCCCTCTCACCAAAAACATTTCACCTTCATCTCTCTCTCTCTCTCTCTCTCTCTCTCTCTCTCTCTCTCTCTCTCTCTCTCTCTCTCTCTCTCTCTCTCTCTCTCCCCTTAGCTGTAAATATTGACTTGGGAACAGGTGAGCTTTTAGTATTCTGGCTCAGGTAAGTCCTCCTCCTCCTCCTCCTCCTCCTCCTCCTCCCCCCCCACACCTGTGCCTTACCTGTAGGAATGGGTGCGTGGGCGTGAAGGTATGTATGCGTGTGGCTATGTGTATATATGTAGGTGTGGTGTTTATGTATGTGTGTGTGCGTGTGTGTGTGTGTGTGAGATGCATAAGACTTTCCATTTCCAGACTACGTAATGTTTGTTTGTGTTTATTGTTTCAAGGTGGTGATACATATATTTAAAAATGGTATTATATTGAAAAAAAAAAAGATTATGTTTAGTATTGTTGATGGTAGTCTTGTACGGTTTTATTTTCATCACTATCTGTGTTATCAATAATATTTTTAGTTATTGTTTTTACTGCTCATGAATCCCAATATTTGTCTAAGTCATTCAAATAAACTTTATATCCATTATTTTGTTCTCTTCTCCACTATCTAAATATTTATCTATCCAACTATCTATCTATCTATCTATCATATAATCCAATAAATAGTTACTCATTTTCCATTCTATAATCAGACTTTCAGCCACAAATCCTTAATAGTTATTTCATTATAGAACTTAGAGAATCATCTATTTTGCTTCATTTAATACTATTTGATTTTCATTAATGCCTTCCCCTTCCTGCTCTTTCTCCTCCCTCTTTTCCTCCTCCTGCTATGCCTCAATTTTCCTCCCCTTTTTCCTATTCCGCCTCCTCCCCCTCCTCCTCCTCCTCCTCCTTCTCTTCTCTCATTACTGTCCATCAGCACTTTCGTTCTTTTCTATCAACAAGGGGCCTCTCTCTCTCTCTCTCTCACACACACACACACACACACACACACACACCACCCATTTCAGTGTGAGCGACTGTTTCTCTCTCTCTCTCTTAATGGTAAAAAAAGAAGAGAAGGAAATACGAAAGAGAGAGAGAGAGAGAGAGAGAGAGAGAGAGAGAGAGAGAGAGAGGAAAAAAGAAGTACGCCATTTCCTGGAGAGTAGATGTGTGAGAAGGTAGGCCTAGACGTAGATTCTCTCTCTCTCTCTCTCTCTCTCTCTCTCTCTGTATCGGCCTGGGACCCATTAGGATAAAACTGACCTGGAAAACCGATCATGAGTATTGGGTGACCTCTCTCTCTCTCTCTCTCTCTCTCTCTCTCACCTGTGGCCTTTTTTTTCGCCCCTCGACAAGGCAGCTTTAAGAATTCTAAGATCCTCTGACCTAACCTTCCTTCCCTCCCTCCTCCCTTCCTTCCGTCCCTCCTTCTTACGCACCCTCTCCTGGTTTTTCCCTCCTTCTCTCCCCTCCTTTCTCTCCCCTCCTCCCTCCCTCTTGCTCCCCTTCCCTCCATTCATCCCGGGCAGCGACATAAAGGAGCCTTACCGGGAGGGAAATTGAAGAGAAGTTAAAAGAATCGGAAATTTAGTTGGAAAGTTGAAAATAAAAAGTTGAATCATTTTTTTTTTTGAGGAATAATTATTTTCTGTTTATTTCTGTTGCTGCGACTACTTCGACTACTACTACTACTACTACTACTACTACTACTACTACTACTACTACTGCTACTACTTCTAAACATATACAGCAGCACTATCCATTTGCATCAAGAATTGGGCCAACTTATAATACACACACACACACACACACACACACACACACACACACACACACACACACACACACACACACACACACACACATTGATAGACAGATAGATAGATAGATAGATAAAGAAGAAGAAGAAGAAGAAGAAGAAGAAGAAGAAAAGATGAAGAAAAAGAAAAAGGAGAGAGAGAGAGAGAGAGAGAGAGAGAGAGAGAGAGAGAGAGAGAGAGAGAGAGAGAGAGAGAGAGAGAGAGAGAGAGAGAGAGAGAGAGAGAGAGAGAGAGAGAGAATGAGAGAGAAAGATGGAACACATGAACTGAGGATAGAGGGAGATAGAGAAAGAGGGGAGAGAGAGAGAGAGAGAGGGGAGGGAGCATGAGGGAGATGATTAGACACAGTTTATGACGGGGAGGAAAGGGTGTGGCGATGGGATTAGGGCATAAATGATAATGAGGGAGAGAGAGGGAGAGAGAGATGTGATGGAAGAGGAGGGAGGGAAGGAGGGAGGAGATCAATGAGAGGAAAAGAGGCTGCAAATGGAGAGGAAAGAGATAGATAGATAGACAGATAGACATTTACATAGATAAATAGATTGACTGATATATAGATAGAGAAAGATAAAGGAAAGGAGAAGGAAGAAGGAATGCAAAAAACAGAAAGGGCCAAACTTGAGTGATTGTGAAAAGAAGAAAAAGACGAAGAGAAAATAAAAAGAAGACGAAGAAAGAGGAAAGAGGAAAGTAATGACAGGAAAAGAGAGAATATAGAGAATAGACAGATAGATAGATACAGATAAAGATAGACAGATTAACAGACAGATATAGAAAAAGAGAGGAAAGTTGAGGAAATGAATCATATTAACAGTACAAAAGAAAGGAGAGAAAGGAGGAAAGAAGAAACTGGAGGGAGGAAACTGAGTGATTGGAGAGAGAGAGAGAGAGAGAGAGAGAGAGAGAGAGAGAGAGAGAGAGAGAGAGAGAGAGAGAGAGAGAGAGAGAGAGAGAGAGAGAGAGAGAGAGAGAGAGAGAGAGAGAGAGAGAGAGAGAGAGAGAGAGAGAGAGAGAGAGAGAGAGAGAGAGAGAGAGAGAGAGAGGAGAGTTGGGTTCGAAGGAGAGAAAGAGAGAGAGAGAGAAAGAGACGGAGACCCATAAAAGACAAGTTATGGGAGAGAAAATTGCGGGCGAAAACGAATCAAAGGAGAAAGGAAATAAAAAAGAAAGAAAGATATAAAAGAGAGAAACAGAGAAGGAGAAAGAAAGATACGGAAAAGGAAAGAAAGAAAAAAAAAGGAGGAATAAAATTAATGTTAGTGAAAAAGAGAGACTGGAGAAAGAAAGAAATAAGAAAAGATAGAGAAAAGATGAGGAAAGAAAGGAAGAATGTAAGAGAGCAAGCAAACAAAGAAAAAGAGGAAAAAAAAGAGAAAAAAAACAGGAAATCAGGAAAGAAAACGAGAAGGAGAGAAAGAAAGGAGAAGAAACTATAAAAAAAGAAAGAAAAAAGAAAGAAAGGGAAGAAGAAGAAGAACGAAGGATGGAGGTAAAGAAAGAAGGATAAAGGGAAGGTTTAAGGAAGGAACGAAGGAAGGAAGGAAGGAAGGAAGGAAAGGAGAGAAAGAAAGGGAGAAAGGAAAGGAGAGAAAGAAAGGGAGGAAGGAAAGGAGAGAAAGAAAGGAAGAAGGGAAAGGAGAGAAAGAAAGGGAGGAAGGAAAGGAGAGAAAGAAAGGGAGGAAGGAAAGGAGAGAAAGAATGAAGAAGGGGAGGAAGGAAAGGAGAGAAAGAAAGGGAGAAGGGAAAGGAGAGAAAGAAAGGGAGGAAGGAAAGGAGGGAAAGAATGAAGAAGGGGAGGAAGGAAAGGAGAGAAAGAAAGGGAGGAAGGAAAGGAGGGAAAGAATGCAGAAAGGAAGGACGGAAAGAAGGAGAAAGAGAATGATAAAAGGGAAGGATGGAATGAAGGAATGAAGGAAAAAAGGAGGAAAAATAAAGAATGACTAAAATAATAAAGAAAAGAAAAAAGAAAAAAGAAAGGAACAGAAAGATAACCCAGAAAACCCCCAAAAAAAGATTATAAAGAAAATATTAAAGAAAAGCTGAAAGAAAAATACAAAAAAATGAAAAAAAATAAAGAAAGGAAATAGGAAAAGGACAAAAAATCAAAGGAAAAAGATGGAAAAAAGTATAAAAAAATAACATGAAGATTAGAAGACAAATTGAATTAGATCCTGAAGTTCCTGTGTCGGGAAATTTGATTATATGGTCCCGTGATACCCCCCTCTCGGCCTTGACCTAGAATATCATTGATCTCTCTCCAAAGTATGACATTCTACTATTTTTCCCTCCTTTTATTTCCTATCCTTTCTTTCCTAACGCTTATTCCCTTTAGTCTCTCTCTCTCTCTCTCTCTCTCTCTCTCTAAGGGAAGTGCAAGTGAGAGAGAGAGAGAGAGAGAGAGAGAGAGAGAGAGAGAGAGAGAGAGAGAGAGAGAGAGAGAGAGAGAGAGAGAGAGAGAGAGAGAGAGAGAGAGAGAGAGAGAACATAGTATAATTTGATGTCATTCCTCAGTAAACATATGTCACCACCACCACCACCACCACCACCACCAAACTTACACTCCACACCTGCACACACCTGAAAACACACCTCCCACACCTGGTACACATCTGTCATACACCTGTCTCCACAAACACACACACACACCTCCTCCATATCTGTCACACATCTGCTAAATTACAATCAGATCTTTCCCATCTCCTATACATCTGTTAAACCACACACACACACACACACACACACACACACACACACACACACACACGTCCTCCAAACCTGCCATACACCTGCTATATTACAGTCACAGCTTCCTCTCTTACTACACATCTGCCACACACCTGTCACACCTGTCAAACCCCATTTTCAGACCTCCTCCAAAACTGTCACACATCTGCAACATCACAATCACAGCTTCCTCTCCTCCCCCTCCCCCCACACCTGCTCCACACACCTGCTCCACACCCACACCTGCCAGACAAAGGCGTGGCTGACTCCCTCACAGCTGGCCTTCGTGTCTATTGATTATCCTCGGCTGCCACGCTCCACACCTGCAGTACACACACACACACACACACACACACACACACAGAAACATACTATGAAAGAGCAAAATAAATAAATAAAAAGCGAAACAGAGGAGGAAAAATAAGAATAAAATAATGAATAAAATAAAAGAAAGAGAAATACGGAGAAAAGAAAGAATGCAAGCAAGTTAGGAAGCAAGGAAACACACACACACACACACACACACACACACACACACACACACACACACACACACACACACACACACACACACACCTACTGACCCACTTCACATCAAAGACAGGTAAGGTAGCTTTAATGTTCTCAGGTGTGCGTGTCACGTGACCTCTCCACCCCCTCATACCGTAGCAAGAAGAAAATGCCAACAGTAACAACAACAACAACTACTACTACTACTACTACTACTACTACTACTACTACTTTTTTTTGACAGCAGAGGAGTAAGTTCAAGTTCAAGTGTTTCTAATAATTCACTTGCTATTAAATCAGGAAAACTATAAGTAGTAGTAGTAGTAGTAGTAGTAGTAGTAGTAGTAGTGCTTTAAGTTGCCAGGAGGGGACGATGAGAGTGCCAAAAGTAAATGGAGGAAGCTTGGAGATAAGGAAGAAGAAGAGGAGGAGGAGGAGGAGGGATAGGAGGAGGATTAGGATTATGCAGCGGAGGATTAGGTGAAAGAAGGAGACAGCGCGGAAAACGAAGAATAACCAGACGAAGACGAAGAAGGAAAAGAACACAAAGACAACGAAGGGAAAACTAACCATGACATGAACACCAAAAATAAAACATGAAAACTGAGCTGATGACGCAATGCATTAATTACTTCAAGGAGGAAAGGAATGCATGGCGACAACCTTCCCTTCCCTTCCCTTCCCTTCCTTTCCCTTTCCCTTTCATTCCCTCCCTTCCCTTCCCTTCCCTTTCCTTTCCTTTCTCTTCCCTTCCCCTTTCATTCCCTCCCTTACCTTCCCTTTCCTTCCTTTCCCTTTCCTTTCGTTTCCTTCTCTTTCCCTTTCATTCCCTCCCTTCCCTTCCCTTCCCTTTCTTTCCCTTTCCTTTCTCTTCCCTTCCCTTTTCATTCCCTCCCTTCCCTTCCTTTCCCTTCCCTTTCCCTCCTTTCTCACCCTTTCCCTTCCCTTCCATTCGGTTCCTTTCCTTTCTATTCATTTTCATTCCCTTCCCTTCCCTTCCCTTCTCCTCCTTTCTCACCCTTTCTCTTCCCTTCCATTCGGTTCCTTTCCTTTCTATTCATTTTCCATCTCTTCCCTTCCCTTCCCTTTCCTTTTCTTTCCTTTCCTCTTCTTTCCTTCCCTTTTCTTCCCTTTCCTTTCCTTCCCTTCCCTTCCATTTCCTTTCCTCTTCTTTCCTTCCCTTCCCTTTCCTCTTCAATCTTTCCCTTCCCTTCCCTTTCGTATCTTCTCCTTCCCTTCTCTTCCCTTTAATCTTCTTTCCTTCCCTTTCCTTCCCTTCCCTTTCCTTTCCTTTCATTCCTTTCCCTTTCCTCTCCTTCCCTTTCCTGTCCTCTCCTCTCCTTTCCTTCCCCACCGGCAGCATTACCAAGCACTGAAGGACGCGAGGAAGGGAAGGGATAGCGGGAAGGAAGGTCACCGAAGCACACTGATATCTTTAAGTCTAATATTAGCCTGTGTAGGGCGGCGTCTGGTCTGGCGAACACGTAACTGGGCTAAATGTGGAGCAGGAAGGTCGCCCGGAGTGAGCTAGGTCAGGCCAGGTGAGGGCAGGTGAGGGGGAGGTGAGAAAAGGTGTGTGTGTGCGAGGGTGTGTTGCTGGGAGGAGGTGGTGGTGATTGTGTTGTGTGTGTGTGTGTGTGGGGGAGGGTTGTGTGTGGGTGTGTGTGTTTTCTCAGTCCTGTTTTGCCTCTCTCTGTCTCTCTGTCTCTCTGTCTGTCTCTCTCTCTCTCTCTCTCTCTCTCTCTCTCTCTCTCTCTCCTCTTCTCTCCTCCTCTTCTCTCCTCTCCTCTGGCCTCTCTTCTTTCCCCTCTAGTCCATTTCTCCCTTCCCATTTCCTTTTGTTCTTTATTTACTTTATTTTCCTTTTTAATCCTTTCATTTTGGGTTCAGCCTTTCCCTCGTCCTCTTCTTCCTCCTCTTCCTCCTCCTCCTCCTCCTCCTCCTTTTACCGTATATTATTCCCGTCCAATTGTATTACACAGGGAAAGTTATATGAGACCAACACACACACACACACACACACACACACACACACACACACACTCACACACACGGAGAGGTGACCATATACTTGATAAGACTAAGGAAGAAGGGAGCGGAAATGGAAGGGAGGAAATGGAGGGAAGGGGGGAGGGGGATGAAGGGAATATGGATGGATGGATAAAAGGGAGATAGCAAGGGAGGGAGGAAGGGAGAGAAGAGGGAGAGAGGGTTTAATTGGGAGGTAGTGAATGAAAGGACAGGGAGGAAGGAAGGAGGAGGAAATGGAGAGAGAGAGATAAGGGAGAATAAAAAGGAAGGGAGGGAAATGTATGGGAGGGAAAAAAGGAAAAGATATAAAAGAAAAGGGAGAAAGGAAAAGACTGGGGAGGAAAAAGCAATGAAAGGGAGGGAAAGGAGGAAAGGAAAAGAGGGAGGGAAAAGAGGAGAAGGAAGGAAGGAGAGGAATGGGAGAGGAAAAAAAGGAAATAAAGGGGTAGGAAAAGAGAAAAGGAGGAAAAGAAGGAAGAAAATACATAGAAGGAAAATATATGAGAGAAAAGGATTGAAGGAGAAAACTGTGTAAGGAAAACAAGGAAAATAAAGAAGGAAAGTAGGGAAGGAAAGGAGGGAGGGAAGAAAGGAGGAAATATATAAGGAAAACAAAAAAAAGTTAAGAAGGAAAGGGATTGAAGGAGAGAAGGAAGGAAAAAAAAGGAAAATAAAGTGAAGGAAGGAAAGTAAAGAAGAAGGGAGAAGGGAGGGAGGAAAGAAGGAAGAGAGGGAGGGAGAGAAGGAAAAGACATGAAGGAAAAAGAAGAAGATGAAGGAAGGAAAGGAAAAGGAGAGAAGGGAGAAGGAGGATTGATGGAGGGAGGGAGGAGAAGGGAGGAGGAATGATGGGAGGAGGAGGAAAGAAGGAATGATGAGGGAGGAGGGAGAAGGAAGGAATGATGGGAGGGAGGAAGGAAATTAGAAGGAAGATGGAATTAAAGGAGAGAGGAGGAAGAGAGAGAGGAAGGAATGATAAAGGAAAGGAGAGGGAAGGAGGAGGGAGGGAGGAAGGGAGGGAAAGAGAGAAGGAGGAAGGAATGATGGGAGGGAGAGAGGGAGGAAGGAATGATGGGAGGGAGGGAGGGAGAAGGGAGGGAGGAATGATGGGAGGGAGGGAAGGAAGGAGAGAGTGAGGAATGATGGGAGGGAGGGAGGGAGGAAGAGAGGGAGGGAGAGAGAGAGGAAGGAATGATAAGAGGAAGGGAGGGAAGGAGAGTGAGGAATGATGGGAGGGAGGGAAGGATAGAGTGAGGAATGATGGGAGGGAGGGAGGGAGGAAGAGAGGGAGGGAGAAAGGGAGGAAGGATGGGAGGGAGGGAGGGAGGGAGAGAGTGAGGACGGGGTCACATCATAATATGTTAATTAATTAGGATAAGTGTCTTTGGGCACGAAAATAACTAATCATTTTGCGGCACATAAAAGGAATTGGTTCCAGAAATAACCCGCGAGGCAAATTTCGGGAGAAAATAAAATAATGGTGTTTTTTATTATTCCTTTTCCTTTTTTTATCTTCATTTTCTTGCCCTCTTGTTTCTTTCTCCAAAAATCCAAAAATTCCCATAAATAATTTAAAAAATTATGGAAATCCAAAAAATCCTCCCCCAAATTTTAAAAACTCCCAAAAAATTCTCAAATCCCATAAAATTCTAAAATGTAATCCAAAAAATTCCCCAAAATACAAAATCTCTCTCTCTCTCTGTTATCCTTTACTTTTCAATGCTTTTCTCTTTTTCATTTCTTCGTATCTCTCTTTCATTATCTTTCTTTTTCATTCCTCTTTGTTTCCTTCTTTTCTTCTTTCCTCGTCTTTCTTCGTTCTTTTTTTTCTTACTTTTTCAATTTTTCATTTTTTATTAAACTCGTTCCTTCTGTCTCTCATCCTTCTTTCTGTCAGTCTCATTATTCTCTTTCTTTCTTTCTTTCTTCCTTCCTTCCTTTCCTTCGAGCACTTATTGAATAGGACACTCGATATATCAAGTAGAGGTATAGTTACTTAAAGGAAAGGGAGGGGGTAGAGGGAGAGAGGGATTGAGGGAGGAAGGGGGAGAGGGAGAAAGGGGAGGAGAGGGGGAGAGGGATAGAGGTATGAAGGGGGAGGGAGAAAGGGAAGGAGGGAAGGAGAGGGATGGAAGGGGAGAGGGATAGAGGGATAGAGGGGGAAAGAGGGGAGGAGGAAAGGAGAAAGGGATGGAAGGGGAAAGGGATGGAGGGGGAGAAAGGGGAGGGAGGGACAGGGATGGAAGGGGAAAGGGATGGAGGGGGAGAAAGGGGAGAAGGGAGGGAGAAAGGGATGGAGGGGGAGAAAAGGGGAGAAGGGAAGGAGAAAGGGAGCTGGAAAATTTTGACCTAATCGATATTTTTCCCCTCTGCTTAAAATGGCCGAGAGACACATTAGAGAAGGGATGGATGGAAGACCTTACCTCTCCCTCCTCCTCCTCCTCCTCCTCCTCCTCCTCCTCCTCTTCCTCCTCCTCCTCCTCCTCCGCCTAACTTTTACATCCTATCGTCACCTCCATTCACTTCCCTTTCTACCTCCTCCTCCTCCTCCTCCTCCTCCTCCTCCTCCCTGTTAAGTGCCCATCTTTCCCCTCTTCTTCCCTTCCCTTCTCTCCATTATCACATCATTTCCCTTCATTTCACGTATTGCCTCTTCTTCCTTCCCCTCTTCTCTCCCTTTCTCGGTTTTTCCCTCCCTTCTCCTTTTCCTCCATTATCACCATTTCCTCCTCCTTCCCTTATTTGGTTTCCCTCCTCCTCTTCCTCCTTTCCCTCTCTTCACTTCCTTTCCCTTTTCTTTCATTCTCTTTCTTTCCCTTCCTCTGCCCTTTTGCGCCTCCTTCTACCTTCGTTATTTCTTCCTCTTTGCCCTATTCTTCCTTTCTTCTAGACTCCCCTTTTCATCCATTTTCTTTTCTTTGTTTCCTTTCCTCCTTTTCATATCGTTGCGTTATTTTCCTCTTTCTAGTTCTGTTCCCGCGCTTTTCCTTCCCTTCCCTTCCCTTCATTTCCCTTCCCTTCCCTACATTTCCCTTCCCTTCCCTACATTTCCCTTCCCTTCCCTTCATTTCCCTTCCCTTCCCTTCCCTTCATTTCCCTTCCCTTCCCTACATTTCCCTTCCCTTCCCTTCATTTCCCCTCCCTTCCCTTCCCTTCATTTCCCTTCCCTTCCCTTCCCTTTCTTTCCCTTCCCTTTCTTTCATTTCCCTTCCCTTCCCTTCCTTTCCCTTCCCTTCCCTTCCCTTTATTTCCCTTCCCTTTCTTTCATTTCATTTCCCTTCCCTTCCCTTCCCTTCCCTTCCCTTCCCTTCATTTCCCTTCCCTTCCCTTCCTTTCCCTTCCTTACCTTACCCTTATCCTCCTCCTCGTCCCCAAATCCTCCCTTCCTTCCTTCCGCTCACGTCACCCCTTTTTCTCCTCTCCCTTCCTTCCCTTCACCCCATAATCCCCTCGGGGTGATGGGGTGTGTCTGGACTGCCTAAAGCCCTCATCAAACTTCCCCTTCTCCCCCCCTCTCTCTCTCTCTCTCCCCTTCTCCTCTTCCCTCCCCACCTTTCCCCTTTCTTCTCTCTATTTTTTTTATCTTCCTCCCTCATTCCAGACATGTTATTTTCTTTTTTTATATATATTTTTTATTGTTTTATTGGTCTGTCTGTATATGGGTCTATGTCTGTGTCTGTCGTGTGTGTCTGTCTGTATGTCCGTATCTGTCTCTGTCTGTCTGTTAGTCTGTCTCTGAGTTCTCTCTCTCTCTCTTTCTTGTTTTTCACCTCAAGAGAGAGAGAGAGAGAGAGAGAGAGAGAGAGAGAGAGAGAGAGAGAGAGAGAGAGAGAGAGAGGCCTATGTGGCGTTGACAAGAAACAGGATGAGTAAGAAATACCACAGTGAGAGAAGGGAGAGGAAGGGAGAGGAGGGAGAGAAAAGGGGAAGGTAATGGGAGGGAGGGAGGGAGGGAAGGAGGAGGAGGAGGGAGGGAAGAAGGGAGAAAAAGAAGGCCCAAAATTGAGGACGTGATTGGCTGACGAAGAGGAGGAGGAGGAAGAGGAAGAGGAGGAAGAGGGAAAAAATGAGGGAGAGGGAGATTGCGTAAGAAATGAAATGAGAAAAAAAAGATGGAAAAGAAAAAGGGTGAAAATATGTCTGAAGGAAGGGAGGAAAAGGAGAATTAAATTAGAGGAGAGAAAAAGGAAGAAGGAAGAAGAAGAGGAAGAGTGGAGAAGAAGGAAAGGAAAGGAAAAACGGAGGAAATCGAGAGGAGAGGAAACAAAGAAGGAAGAAGG
>NC_066573.1:9989942-9999942 GCF_024679095.1 Eriocheir sinensis | reverse complement strand
AGGTGCAAGAAGGCGGAAATCCAGAGGAGGAGGAGGAGGAGGTAACACACGAGGAAGAACGATCCTCCGATTTATGTTCCTTATGGGCTTCTGTTTACCCTCCTCCTCCTCCTCCTCCTCCTCCTCCTCTTCCTCCTCCTCCTCCTCCTCTTCCTCCTCCTCCTCCTTGCACTCTTTCCCTTTCTCCAACTTTCCAATTCTGCTTATCTTTTTGCTTTCTGATTTTCCTTGTTTTTTTTTAACTCCCCTCCTCCTCCTCCTCCTCTTCTTCCTCCTCCTCCTCCTCCTCCTCCTCCTCCTCCTCTTTCTCCGTGTTCTTGATCTCTTCTTTCTCCTTCTATTTGTTCTTTCCATATTTCCTTCTCCTCCATTTCCTTCTCTTCTTCTTCTTCTTCCTCCTCCTCCCCCTCCTCCTCCTCCTCTTCTTCCTCCTTCTCCTCTTTCTCTTTGACTTTGATCTCTTCTTTCTCCTTCTATTTGTTCTTTCCATATTTCCTTCTCTTCTTCTTCTTCCTCCTCCTCCTCCTCCTCCTCCTCCTCAGCCATTATTTTCACTAGCCCAATTTATCCTCCTCCTTCTCCTGGCGCCACAATCTCCTTTCCTCCCCCTCCTCCTCCTCCTCCTCTTCCTCCTCTTCCTCCTCCTCCTATCAGTCTTTCATATAGATTGGAAGCGCTGTTGTCTGCCAAAGAGGATGCTAATGATGATGATGATGAAGAAGAAGAAGAAGAAGAAGAAGGCGAATAGAAAAAAAAACAAAAGATAGAAAACAATGAAAATAACAGCAACATCAAAAAGCAACAACAAAAAGAAAAATAAACAAGAAGGTCGTGGCAAGAGAGAGAGGAGGAGGAGGAGGAGGAGGAGGAGGAGGAGGAGGCTGTCGAAAGGAAGACGAGGCGAGAAGGGAAGAGCGGGAAGAGGAGGAGGAGGAGGAGGAGGAGAGAATGGAGGAGAGGCAGGTTGATCGTTGGCTTTTCGTGCGTCGTCCTTGGCGTAACAGAAGATAAAGAAGAAGAAGAAGAAGAAGAAGAAGAAGAAGAAGAAGAAAAAAGGACAACAACAGCAAGAAGAAGAACAAGTAGAACAAGACCCAGAGGAAGAACAAGAAGAACAACAACAAACAGTAAAAGAAGAAGCAAAACAAGCCCAACACAACAGCAGCAGGAGGAGGAGGAAGGAGAAGAAGACGAGGAGGAGGAGGAGGAGGAGGAGGTAGGAAGGAAGGAAGACGTGACAGCAATACCAACTCAGAGCAAAACCCCAAAGAGAAAACCCCAAGGAAGCAATACCTTACACTACACAGGAAACTTTCTATCCTTGCGGCGGCGGCGGGGGAAGATGAAGATGAAGAGGAGGAGGAGGAGGAGGAGGAGGTAGGAAGGAAGAAGACGTGATAGCAATACCAACACAGAGCAAAACCCCAAAGAGAGAACCCCAATACAGCAATACCTTACACGACACAGGAAACTCTCTATCCTTGCGGTGGCGGCGGGGGAAGATGAAGAGGAGGAGGAGGAGGAGGAGGAGGTAGGAAGGAAGGAAGGAAGACGTGACAGCAATACCAACTCAGAGCAAAACCCCAAAGAGAAAACCCCAAGACAGGAATACACTACATTACACAGGAAAGATGAGGAAGGGAAGGAGAGCCATGAAGAAGGACTCTCACGGTATAGGTCATTGGCTTTCCTGCGCCCTCCTGCCCCTTATGTCGCTTGGCAGCCGCGCCCTTAACGCCAGACGGGAGGCAGACGGGAGGCGGTCAATAAAAGAGGAGGAGGAGGAGGAGGAGGTGTGGAAGGAGGTGGAGGAAGAGGAAGAGGAGCTGTGTAAAGGTGATGTGAGCAGCTACGGATTAGAGAGAGAGCGAGCGAGCGAGAGCGAGAGAGAGAGAGAGAGAGAGAGAGAGAGAGAGAGAGAGAGAGAGAGAGAGAGAGAGAGAGAGAGAGAGAGAGAGAGAGAGAGAGAGAGAGAGCAGAAAAATCCTAGATATAGAACAATGGAGAAGGAAGAAAAGACTGGGAGAGAAAATTAAGCGAACAAAGATTTCGAGGTAGGAGAGTGCACAAGAGGAGGAGGAGGAGGAGGAGGAGGAGAAGGAGGAGGAGGAGGTCTAAAGTAGGTCGCTGAGAAACAAGGTCTTCAAAAAATGTTATCAAGGCCTCCACAGCATCCGGACAGCCTCCTCTTCCTCTTCTTCCTCCTCATCTCCTCCTCCTTCATATCTTCCTCTTCCTCCTCTTGTTACTGTTCTTGTTCTGCCTCCTCCTCCTTCACCTCTTTTTCTTCCTCTTCTTTTTCCTCTTTCGCTGCTTTTTCTTCTCCTTCCTCCTCCTCCATATCTTCTTCCTCCTCCTCTTGTTACTCTTCTTCTTCTTCTTCTTCTTCCTCTTCGTTCATAGTTTCCTCTTCTTGTTCTTCTTCTTCCTCCTCCTCCTCCTCCTCTTCTTGTTACTCTTCTTCTTCTTCTTCTTCTTCCTTCATATTTTCCTCTTCTTGTTCTTCTTGTTCTTCCTCTTCCTCTTGACCTTCTTTTGCCGCTGTTCTTTGTTCTTCTTCCCTACTCTTCTTCCTCTTCCTCTTGATACTGTTGCTGGTGTTCTTCCTCTTCTATCTTCTTCTTCTTTCTCCTCTTTCATCTCTTCATCCTCCTCTTCCTTTTGTTGCTGTTGTTGTTGTTGTTGTTGTTGTTGTTGTTGTTGTTGTTGTTGTTGTTGTTATTGTTGCTGTTCCTCTTAGTCCTCCACCTGTCTCTCCTCTCCCTCACTGTTGTTCATATTCTTCCTCTTCCTCTTCCTCTTCCTCTTCCTCCTCCTCCTCCTCTACTCTCTTTCCTCCTATCGGTCAAGTTGCTTATATACTTTACGATGTTTTTTTAAGACCAATATTGAGAAAAATGCCTTAGAGAGAGAGAGAGAGAGAGAGAGAGAGAGAGAGAGAGAGAGAGAGAGAGAGAGAGAGAGAGAGAGAGAGAGAGAGAGAGAGAGAGAGAGAGAGACACGAGGGAAACAACGTAGGTACAAAAAGAAAGATTGGGAGGGAGGAAAAGGGAAGGGAAGGGCGGATGGTTAAGATAGGGAGAGGAAACAGGGAGAAAGGGAGGAAAATTGAGGGTAGGGAAAGAAGTGGGGGAGATATGTATAATTACTTCCCTGAAAACAAAGAACAGGGAGCCATCTTGTGCATGAAATATAAACAAGAAGGGCGATAGATAAGGAGGATAAGGATAAGGGAAAAGAAAAAAAATAAGGATAAACGAAGGAAAAAGAAGAAAATAAGGATAAACAAGGGAAAATAAAAAAATATGGATAAATAAAGGAAAGAGAACAAAAATAAGGATAAGGAAAGAGAAAACGAGATTAAGAAAGATATACGAGAAGGAGATAATGAAGGAAAAGAAAATGAAGAAGGAGAAAAGGAAGGAAAAGAAGATGAAGGAGAAAAAGAAGGAAAAGAAGAAGAAGAAGGAGATAATGAGGGAAAAGAAAAAGGAAGGAAAAGAAGAAGAAAAAGAAGAAAAGGAAGGAAAAGAAGAAGAAGAAGGAGATAATGAAGGAAAAGAAGAAGAAAAAGGAAAACAGGAAGGAAAAGAAAAAAGAAGAAGAAGAAGAAGGAGACAGTAAAGGAAAAGAAGAAGGAGATAATGAAGGAAAAGAAGAAGAAGGAGAAAAGGAAGGAAAAGGAGATAATAAAGGAAAAGAAGAAAAAGAAGAAGAGGAAGAACAACATACAACAACAACAACAACAACAACTAGAATAAGGAAAAAAAAACAAGGAGCTGCCAGATGAACGAGGATTAAAGAAAGAAGAAACAAGAAAAAAGAAAACAAAGAAAAAGAAAGAAAATAAAGACAAGAAGCTCTCAGACAAACAAAGAAAAGAACGAAATATATGAAAAGATCAAAAAAAGGAGGAAATTCAAACAACAAAAATAAAAATAAAAAGCAAGCGATGGAAAAAAAAGAAAGAAAAATATCATGAAAGAAAGGAGGAGAAAAATGAAAATAAATTAACGAAAGAAAACGGAGATAAAAAGAATGAGAGAAGAATGAAATAAAGAAGGAAACAGAGAAACGCAAGAAAAATACACACACAAAAAAAAGGATAAGTAGATGGATAAAATTAATACAAAAAGCTCATTCTTGCACCCTCGCTATTTTCCTCCTTCTCTCCATCCCTTTCCTCTTTCCTCTTTCACTCTTCCCTCTCCTATCTCCTTCTCTCCTTTCATTCCTCCCTCTTTCTCATTTTTTCCTCCTCTCCTCTTTCCTCTCTCCTCCATCCCTTTCCTCCCTTCTTTGTCAGTCTCTCTATCTTCCTCTCCCTTTCCTCACTCCGTCGATCCTGCCTTCCTTCCTTCCTCTCTTCCCACTCTTCCTTCATCTCTCCTTCCTTCCCATTCTTCCTTCATTTCTCCTTCCTTCCTCTCTTCCTTCATCTCTCCTTCCTTCATCTCTTCCAAGGCATTCCTCCCTCGCTTCTTCCTTTCCTCTCTCCCTCCCCTTCCTTCTCCCTCCTTCCCCTTCCTCCTTCCCCTCCCCCTCTTCCTCCTTCGCTCCTTCCCCTCCCGCTCTTCCTCCTTCGTTCCTCCCCTTTCCTCCTTCCCTTTTCACTCTTTCTTCCTTGCATTTCCATTCCTCCTTCCCTCCCTTCCACCCTCCGTCCATCCCTCGCCTCCCCCACACTTAACCTTCTCCACTTCCGGCCTCCGAGGACCTCCCCGCCTCTCTGCTCCTCTGCTTACCTTAATTAGGCGCGCCAAGGTGTAACGCTCCCCAGGTAAAAAGACGCCCCCTAATCACACCCTTCTGACGCCCCTACAGGTAAAAGCTGAGGGGGGAAGGGGGGGAAGGGAGGTAGGAGAGGAGAGGAAAAAGAGGGGGGGCTTAAGGGAGAGGGAAGAGGAGAGGAAAAAGAGGAAGAGATGAGAGGAAAAGAAGAGGGGAAAATGTCGACGAAAAGGAATAGATAAAGAGGAACAAGAAAGAGAGAGATGAGGATAATAAATATGATTCAAGTGTTTGTTTGTTTGTTTGTGTGTGCGTGTGTGTGTTGTTTATAAAAGCGTAAATAAGAGTGTAAATAAGAGAATTGAGTTGAGTGAGTAAGTGTGTGTCAGAGTGAGTCAGAGAGAGAGAGAGAGAGAGAGAGAGAGAGAGAGAGAGAGAGAGAGAGAGAGAGAGAGAGAGAGAGAGAGAGAGAGAGAGAGAGAGAGAGAGAGAGAGAGAGAGAGAGAGAGAGAGAGAGAGAGAGAGAGAGAGAGAGAGAGAGAGAGAGAGAGAGAGAGAGAGAGAGAGAATGTCACAGAAAGACAAAGAAAGGAATTATCACACACACACACCAACACACACACACACACACACACACACACACACACACACACACACACGCAACCCCCCCTCCCCCCCCCCCCACACGCACGCACAATAACACCCACAAATAACTAAGAAAGCGAAACAAAGAAAATAAATGAACACAAACAATAAATTACGAGAAAACAAGGACGGGAAAGCAGGAAGAAAAGGAAATCAGGAAAAAAAAGGGAGAAGAGAAAAAAGTTAATAAGTAGTGGAGGAGGAGGAGGAGGAGGAGGAGGAGGTGATGAAAACAGGTGAATGCAGGTGAGTGGGAGAGGAGGAGGAGGAGGAGGAGGAGGAGGAGGAGGAGGAGGAGGAGGAGGAGGCAAGGTTTATGTGTGAAGATCTTGGCTGTTCCTTCACTGTCTGGGAAGGGGAGAAGAGAGAAAAAGAGGAAGAGGGAGGGAGAGGTTAGAAGAAGAAAGGAAGAAGAGGGGAAAACAAGGAAGAGAAAGAGAAAATGAAGACAAGAAGCAATACTGATGAAAGAAAAAAAAGGAGAAAGATGAAAAGAAATAGAAATAATAGAAAAGTCAGTTGAAGGAAAAGGAAAAAATAAGGAAAGAAAAAAAAAGTTAATCATGGAACAAGCAGTCACCACCATCATCACCACCATCACCATCACCACCACCATCATCACCACCATCATCACCATCACCACCGCCACCACCACCATCACCCCCATTACCATGTACACAAACTACCAACACAATTTCAAACACAATATTCACTAATGAGATTATTAATTTACGAGAGAGAGAGAGAGAGAGAGAGAGAGAGAGAGAGAGAGAGAGAGAGAGAGAGAGAGAGAGAGAGAGAGAGAGAGAGAGAGAGAGAGAGAGAGAGAGAGAGAGAGAGAGAGAGAGAGAGAGAGAGAGAGAGAGAGAGAGAGAGAGAGAGAGAGAGAGAGAGAGAGAGGAGAGAGAGAGAGAGAGAGAGAGAGAGAGAGAGAGAGAGAGAGAGAGAGAGAGAGAGAGAGAGAGAGAGAGAGAGAGAGAGAGAGAGAGAGAGAGAGAGAGAGAGAGAGAGAGAGAGAGAGTCTGTGTGTCTGTGTTACGAGTTTGAAGCGAAATTTGACAGAGAATTGATAGGAGGGAAAGGAGAGCGAGGGAAAGGAAGAAGAAGAAGAAGAAGAAGAAGAAGAAGAAGAAGAAGAAGAAGAAGAAGAAAGAAAATAAAGATGAAAAAAAGTCATTACAAAAAGAGAGGAAATAGCGACGAACAAAGAAACAGAATAAAAGAAAATAAATAAAAGAAGATGATGATGATGATGACGACGAAAAAGATGAAAGAAAAAAGATGAAAAGAAGGGAATTTAACGACAACAAAAGAGTACTTGAGGGGGAAACGAGAGAGAGAGAGAGAGAGAGAGAGAGAGAGAGAGAGAGAGAGAGAGAGAGAGAGAGAGAGAGAGAGAGAGAGAGAGAGAGAGAGAGAGAGAGAGAGAGAGAGAGAGAGAGAGAGAGAGAGAGAGAGAGAGAGAGAGAGAGAGAGAGAGAGAGAGAGAGAGAGAGAGAGAGAGAGAGAGAGAGAGAGAGAGAGAGAGAGAGAGAGAGAGAGAGAGAGAGAGAGAGAGAGAAAATGAGAAAAAGTGAGAGAGAGAGAGAGAGAGAGAGAGAGAGAGAGAGAGAGAGAGAGAGAGAGAGAGAGAGAGAGAGAGAGAGAGAGAGAGAGAGAGAGAGAGGGGGAAGGGAGGAGAGACTGTGCCAAAGAGAGGAGGAGGAGGAGGAGGAGGAGGAGGAAGAGGAGGAGGTTGGCAATGAGGCTTGGCACATTTCCCCCTCTTCTTCTTCTCCCTCCTCCTCCTTCCCTTCTTCCTCCTCCTCCTCCTCCTCCTCCTCCTCCTCCTCTACCTACCCCTGCATGTCTATTTCCGTTTATGACGATAAATTCCATTCTTGGGCACAAATCACTCCCCTCCTTCCCTCTCCCCACTCTCCCCTCTCTCCTCTCCCCTCTCCCCTCCTCTCCCCCTCTGCTTATCCCCTCCTTACAGCATTCTCTTTTCATCTCCCGACTTGCAACACGCCCCACCTTTCCTTCCCTCCTCCTCCTTCTCTGCCCATCTCTTTCCTCCTTCTCCTCCTCCTCCTCCTCTTAACTCCTCTTTTCTAACTCTTCTTTAACATCTTTTACTACTACTACTACTACTACTACTACTACTACTACTACTACTACTACTACTACTACAATCACGTGCTACCTATGTAAGAATTGAGCTATAAAAGTGAGTCTCGGGCGGTGGTGGTGGTGGTGGTGATAGTGGTGTTGGCGGTGGTGGTGGTGGTGGTGATGGTGTTGGCGGTGGTGGTGTTGGCAGGGCGTCTGGTACCAGTGAAGGCGTGTGGTGATTGGAGGTACACGTCATCACCACTTCGAGCCCCGGCTAACTAACTAACCACTTGAGACGAGGAAGCTCATTGTAGTGAAGGATGGGAGGACATTAAGAGGAGTGACAGGAACTTGAGGGCTTGTAAACTACTTGTCGGTGACCTATTGCCGCTGTTACTGGTGCTGCTGGTGCTATTTCGGGTGCTGGGTTTTGTCTCTCTCTCTCTCTCTCTCCTTCCTTCTTTCGTTCATTTCATCTTCTTTTATTTTCTTTTTCTTTCATTCTCTTTCTCTACTACTACTACTACTACTACTACTACTACTACTACTACAACTACTACTTCTATTACTACTACTGAAGGGAAGGAGACACAAGGGATGATGAAGAACAGAAAATAGAGGAGGAAGGGAGGAATGAAGGGAGAGCAAGAGAAGGAATGACGGGAGGGAGGAAGAGAGGGAAGGAAAAAGTGGAGGAAGGACAGGAAAAGGGGAAAAAAAGGGAGTGATGAATGGAGGGAAAAAGGGAAGGAAGGCAGGTAAGTTAGATAAGAAGTAGGGAGGGAGGGAGGGAGGAAAAGAAGAGGAAGGGAGAGGGAGAGAGAGAGAGGGAGAGGGTTCTGGTATGGTATGTATGTTGGGGCGGAGATTAAGATTGAAATGAGACCTCTCTCTCTCTCTCTCTCTCTCTCTCTCTCTCTCTCTCTCTCTCTCTCCTGTCAATTATCCCGAGTTGACCAATTTCTGTGATTTATTGTCTATTAAGTCTATTCTCTCGTGATACTGTGAGGGAGGGAGAAGGGAGAAGGAAGGGAGAGGGAAGGGGAGGGAGGGGATAGGGAGGGAAAGGAGGGAGAGGGGGAAGGGAATGGGTGGGAGGAGAGGGGGAGATAAAATGGAGAGAAGATGATGGTAGGAGGAGGAAAGGAAGGGAATGGGAGGGAAGAAGGGAGAAGAAAGGAAGGCTGGAGGGAAGAGGAAATGAAGAGAGGAAAGGGAGAGGAAGGAAAAGGGAGATAAAGGAGAAAAGATATGAGGGCAGAAGGGCGGAGAGAAAGGAGGAATGGAAGGAAAGGAGAGGAGAGAGGAAGAAATGGAGGGAAAATAAGGGGTGAAAAGAGAGAGAGAGAGAGAGAGAGAGAGAGAGAGAGAGAGAGAGAGAGAGAGAGAGAGAGAGAAGAGAGAGAGAGAGAGAGAGAGAGAGAGAGAGAGAGAGAGAGAGAGAGAGAGAGAGAGAGAGAGAGAGAGAGAGAGAGAGAGAGAGAGAGAGAGAGAGAGAGAGAGAGAGAGAGAGAGAGAGAGAGAGAGAGAGAGAGAGAGAGAGAGAGAGAGAGAGAGAGAGAGAGAGAGAGAGAGAGCGCACACGTAGGCAGTAAACTTACACATAAAATAAACACAAGCATATTTTTGAGTGTGCAGCTCCCTCATGAAACTCCCATGCACACACTACTCTCTCTCTCTCTCTCTCTCAGGCACGCACAAGCACCAGCCTCAATAAACAACACAATGCTATCGGAACACGCCCGGCTCACTAAGGGTTTCTGATTCCTCTTCAAACACTAAAGAGCGAAGAAAAATTTATAAAGGAAAGGATCGAGTACTCCACCTTGCTGCTTGATCCGCTTTTAAGGTCATGAGCAGGATGGAGGAATGATGAAAAGGTCACAGGAAGGAGAAAAAAACAGAGAGAAAGATTAAAAGGTCTTGAAATGTTCGGATGAAATATGATAATGAAAAAATGATAAAATACTTCGTTATGGTTAGAAATTTAAACGATATAAATGCCGGGTTTGAAAATTAAAAGAAAATGATCAGAAATAATACTTTTAGTCATTGTGAGTGTCTAGTGTTTCGTATAAACTATCACATAAGTAAAACCAAGCATTCACAGAGAGAGCAAAATTTGATATCATAATAATAACGTGTATGTTCATGACCACGAATTTATTATGGTGGGGAAAGTGAGCAACGTGGGCACTGTTTGACACGACGGATAACACTCTTTGGCAAGCCGGGTACTATTTGACGAGATGGGTACTGTTTGGCAAGGTGGATGGGTACTGATGTTTAGCAAGGTGGGTGGGTACTGGTGTTTGGCAAGGTGGATGGGTACTGATGTTTGGCAAGGTGGGTGGGTACTGATGTTTGGCAAGGTGGGTGGGTACTGATGTTTTGCAAGGTGGGTGGGTACTGATGTTTGGCAATGTGGATGGGTACTGATGTTTTGCAAGGTGGATGGGTACTGATGTTTTGCAAGATGTGTGAGGTTTAGCAAGCCGGGTACTATTCGTCAAGGTGGGTGGGTAGGACC
>NC_066573.1:9892442-9982442 GCF_024679095.1 Eriocheir sinensis | reverse complement strand
TAATGACCCTGGTGATAGTTTGACCCTCCTTCTGTACCAAGAACCTAAAAACAATACACATTAGAACCCGATAGATCTCCTTCTTGGCCTTTGGAAATTGTTGATGAGAAGCGAAAGCGTCTGAGAATTTGAAGCTAAAAGACGTGAATTATATTGTCTTAGGAAATTAAAATCATCTAGTAGAGTGAAATTAATCTCACTTGAAGAACTTTTGGGTTGAAGGTGACTTAGGTTAGAGATTGTTCAGGTAGAGTTAATTAGAAGGGTTTTGAAGTTACGAGTGTACAGCAAAGATGATGATGATGATGATGATGATGATGATGTAAATAAAGATAAAAAAGAATGATGCTGTTAATGGTAGACTTAACAAATGACAGGAAATGGTATATAAAGCGATAAATAATTGAAGAGAGGGGAAAGCGAGGCCAGAGAGAGAGAGAGAGAGAGAGAGAGAGAGAGGGGTGGGTGGGGAGAGGGGCGTTGGGTTGTGTCATACGGGGAAACATATTAATCTTTTATCGAGTCTCTCTCTCTCTCTCTCTCTCTCTCTCTCTCTCTCTCTCTCTGTTTGATTTCGATGTCTGAGTGCCGTTTTTTTTGTGCGTGTGTGTGTGTGTGTGTGTGTGTGTGTGTGTGTGTGTGTGTGTGTGTGTGTTATAGTCTCTTGCGGAAATAACATAGGTATGTATATTTATGATGTATGTATATGTATGTATGTATGTATAGATATATAGATAGATAGATAGATATTTATTATTTTTCCTCCACAATCTCATACACTCATCATACCATTAAGGCGAACGATAATATTTTGTTCTGTAAGTTTATTTTAAAAGTACAAAATACTGAAAAATACTCGTTAAACTTAACTTAATCTTAACACATATTTTCACTCGGTTCTCTTAACATTTACTTTCTTAAGCTCTAACATCATATACCTCGCACATTTTCCTCCTTTCCTCTTCCTCCTCCTCCTCCTCCTCCTCCTCCTTTTCCCTTTCTTTCTGTTGTGTTCATTTTCTCCTTCTTTGTTTTCCTTTCCTCCTCCTCTTTCTGTCCGTTTTTCTTTCCTTTCTCTCTCTCTTCCCCTTCCCATTTGTCCTGTTCCTTCTTCTGCATTTCCTTCCATTTCCTCCTTTCCCTCCTTCTCCTCTCTTCTTCTTTTTCCTTTCCTTTCTGTTGTGTTCATTTTCTTTCCCTTCCTGTTTTCGTTTCCTTCTCTTTCCGTTCGTTTCTCTTTTTTTCTCTCTCTCTCTCTCTTCCCCTTCCCATTTGTCCTGTTCCTTCTTCTGCATTTCCTTCCTTCTTCTCAACCTTCTTCATCTCCTTCTTTCATTCCTCTTCCTCCTTCTTTCTTTACTTGTTCTCCTCCTCCTCTTTTACGCCATACCTCTATAACATTTTCTTCTTTCCTTCTTTCTCTTCTCCCATCTCCTCTGTTTTCCTCCTCTTCCTCCTTCTCTTTCCTATCCTTTTTCTATTTTCCTTTTTCCTCGTTTTATCCTCCTCCTCCCCCTCTTTGACGTCATCCTCCGCATAATTTTCCTCTTTAATTCCTCTTCTTCTTCCTTCACTTCCTCCTCCTCCTCCTTCTTCTTCCATTCCCTTTTCCTCATTTTTCCTTTCCTTCTCTTTCTTCGCTATCGTCATTCTCTGCAACCTTTTCCTCTTTCATTCCTCCTCCTCCTCCTCTTTTTTCCTTTCCTTATCCTCCTCTTCCTCTGTCGCCATTTCCAACACCTTTTTCCTCCTCCTCTTCCTCCTCCTCCTCCTCCTCTTCCTCCTCCTCCTCCTCCTCCTCCTCTTCCATCTTCACTTTTTCTCCTCTCCTTATCCTCCTTCTCTTCCTCGGTCACCATTTTCCAACACCTTCTTCCTCCTCCTCTTCCTCCTCCTCCTCCTCCTCCTCTTCCTTCTTCACATTTTCTCCTCTCCTTATCCTCCTTCTCTTCCTCTGTCGCCATTTCCAACACCTTTTTCCTCCTCCTCTTCCTCCTCCCCCTCCTCTTCTTCCTCCTCCTCCTCTTCCTTCTTCACTTTTTCTCCTCTCCTTATCCTCCTTCTCTTCCTCGGTCACCATTTTCCAACACCTTTTTCCTCCTCCTCTTCCTCCTCCCCCTCCTCCTCTTCCTCCTCCTCCTCCTCCTCTTCCTCCTCGTCCCCCGTCGTGAGAGGAGCAATAGTCATCCACATCACCACCTTTACGAGCCTCGCCTCCCCTCGTGACCTGACCTCTCACTTCCCTCAGGTCACCCTCTCGCTGCCCCCCCCCCTCCCCCCCCCCGCCTCTTAACGTAATGACCTTTCCTTATGTGCCTCGTAAATGGTGGACTATTTATTTTATTTTCCTTTTGAAATCTTTTAATTTTTGCTTGATGCTTTTTTTTTTTTCTTATTTCGTTTGATGTTTTTTTATATTTTTTTCTTTTTTGAGTTTTTCTTTTTGGTATCTTTTTTTTTCTTGAGATATCTTTATTTTCTTTCTCTTCGTTTTACTTTTTGATATTTTTCTTTTTTATTTTCGTTTTCTGATATCTATTTTTTTGTTTCGTTTTCCTTTCGTTTTTTTTTCTTTATCGTTTTTCTTTTTTTTCTTTTTGTTTGTTATTATTTTATTTTTTGTAACTTAAGTTGGCTTATTTTTTTTTCCTTCTGTTAAAATCGATGTGCTTTAATTTCTTTTCTTTCGTGTTTTTTCCCTGTTTATTTCCTTCAGATTATGGTGCTTGCGTTTTGTTTATTCACCATTATTTTTCTGGGGTATGTTTTATCTTTTCTCGTCTCCCTCAAGTCCTCTTACAAACTTATATTTTTCTCATCAACTTTCTCTTTTTACATAATTTTTTTTCTGGGGTATATTTAAAATTTTCTCGTCTCCCTCAAGTCCTCTTTCAAACTTATATTTTCCTCATCAACTTTCTCTTTTTACTTAATTTTTTTTCTGGGGTATATTTTAAATTTTCTCGTCTTTCTCAATTCCTCTTACAAACTTATATTTTTCTCATCAACTTTCTCTTTTTACTTCATTTTTTTTCTGGGGTATATTTTAAATTTTCTCGTCTCCCTCAAGTCCTCTTACAAACTTATATTTTTCTCATCAACTTTCTTTTTTTACTTAATTTTTTTTTTCTAGGGTATATTTTAAATTTTCTCGTCTTCCTGAAGTCCTCTTTCAAACTTATATTTTTCTCATCAACTTTCTCTTTTTACTTAATTTTTTTTCTTGGGTATATTTTAAAATTTTCTCGTCTTCCTCAAGTCCTCTTTCAAACTTATATTTTTCTCATCAACTTTCTCTTTTTACATAATTTTTTTTCTGGGGTATATTTTAAATTTTCTCGTCTTCCTCAATTCCTCTTACAAACTTATATTTTTCTCATCAACTTTCTCTTTTTACTTCATTTTTTTCTGGGGTATATTTTAAATTTTCTCGTCTTTCTCAACTCCTCTTACAAACTTATATTTTTCTCATCAACTTTCTCTTTTTAATTATTTTTTTTATTCTGAAGCGGCCGTTTATATTTTACTTTGTTTTTGTTTCGTCATGTGATCTCTTGTATGCTTATATTTTTTTTTGTTTCAGTATGTCTTGTTTTCTCTATTCTTTCCTTTTTTTTATATTTCAAAATAAATCCACTTTTCTTCGTTTCCATCAATATCTAAGTCTTTCCAAGTATTACCTTTCCTTTTGAACACTTTATTTTTGTTCTGTATGATTTTAACTTATTTTCTCAACTTTTCAACAGTTTTTTATCATCGACCTTTCGTCAGTTATATTTTTCCTCTTTTTTTCTACCAACCAAACAGTTTACTTTTAGACCACTTAAATTTCTTACTCTTTCTTCAATCTCACTCTTCACTCAGTATATATTTATTTTCTCTTCGCCTTTAAAAAGAAAATCTAAAGTGACCAACATTAATTTGGCTTCTTCAACCTCAAAGACTTTCCACGTATATATATTTTTTTCCTGAAGTTCAATTTTCTTTTTATTCTGTGACAATTTTCCCACAGATCTTACACTTTCTCTCTCTCTCACTTCTGCTTCTTCTTCTTCTTCTTTTCTTTTCTTTCTTTTCCTTTTTCTTCTTCTTCTTCAACATTTTTCTTCGTTTTTTTCTTTTATCCTTTAATCTTCGTTTTTTTCTTTTTCGTGTTTTTCTTCTTCTTCCTCCTCTCCTTTTCTTCTTCTTCTTTTTCTCTATTTTCTTTTTCTTCCACATTCTTCTAACACAAGATTAAAAGAACAGTATTATAATTAAACTTTTCATAAGACAAACTTTTATAAAACTTTCTAGTGTTTCAGCCTCCTCGACCTCCTCCTCCTCCTCTTCTCTCCTCGCACCGCCTCGTAGTCTCTCCTCTTTACTCCCAAATTCTCTCTTTCTCTCTCGTTCCTTCTCTTTTATCTTTTTTTTTCCCTCTCATGGTCACCTTTTATCTCTCCCTCCTTTCTGTGTTCCTTTTTCCTTTTTCTGCTTTTTCTCGTATCTTTTTTTTTGTGGTCTTTATCTCCACTTCTATTTCATATTTTCTGCTTTTCTGTTCTTTCCACTCACTCTTTTCTCTTTCTTTGTTTTCTCTTATCTTACTCAAATTCTTTTTTTTAATGTTGTTCCCTCCTTTATTATTTATAATGTCTATGTTTTCTTTGATTCCATTTATTTACCTTTCAACTTCTATCTTAGTTTGTCTGACTTTTCCATATTCTTTTCTAATCTTGTCACTCTATCCTGTCATCTGTGGTATACTTTTTTTGTCATCTGGTATCAACTTTTCTTATTCGCTCTCTTTGTATCAATCTCCAGTTCCCCTAAACTTTCTATAATATTTGTGTACTTATTTTCTTTTTTTCCAATAGTATCTCCCTTCATCTTCCTTGTTTTTCCATTCTCATTTTCTTTCACTTTCCCTTAACGTGTCATTTTCTTATACTATTCCTACTTTTAATATTTTTTTTGCTTCTTTTTTCCCACTTTTTTTTAAACGTTTCAGTCTTTAGCGCCGGTAGGCTTTCTTGAGGGGCTTGGATGGTAGTCGGCCCCAACCCGTCATGGGGCAGGCAGGTGTTTTTATAATGGCGCCATGTCGCCTCATTGCCTCTATTATTACCTCTCCCGTTATTCTTCCTTTCTCTCCTGCTTCCCATCATTATTTTTCCTGCGATTCATCTTCCTTTCTCTTTTATACGTTCGTGCATCATCTCTCCTTGAAATCTTCCTCCTTTCCCTCCTCCTCCTTCTCCTTCTCCGCCATCATCACGTCTCCCTCATTTCATTCTTCTTTCTTTCCTCATCGTCATCGCTTTTAAATAACCTGCTTTTATTTACTACTTCCCATCTTCCCTTCTTTCTTCACCTTCCTTTCTCTTCTATTTTTTTTTTTAGTATTATCGTCTTGTCTTCATTTTCTCTCCTTCCATTCACTTTCCTCTTCTCTTACTCCAGTTTCCTTTCTCTTCATCTCCTCATTATCTCCTTTCGCTTTATTTACCTTTGTTTCTCCTCTGTATTATCTCTTCGATTAATTTTTCTTTCCTTTTCTTTCTGAGTTTCTCTATCATCACCTTTTCAGTTCATTCATCTTTCCTCCTCTTTCTCTGTTCCTTCATCATTAATTATCTCTTCATTTTAACCTTCTTTTCCTCTGTCTCTCCGTTTTCTCGTCCTCACCTTTTTATTTCATCTTTCTCTCCTTTTCTCTTCCTTTCAACCTTTTCTCTCCGTTCTCCGTTTTTCCTCATCAACTCTGCTTCCTTTCAATTCAACTTTCCTTCTCACCTCACAATGGCGCCTCTCTTCCCCAAGTCGCGTATCATCGCTTTCCCTGCATCCATTTTCTCATTATTAACTTTCCTTTCTTTCATTTCAACTCTCTTCCCCTGATCCTCCTTCTATTCACCGCTTATCTTCCCTCACAACGGCGTCTCTCCTCCCCCCGTCGCGTATCCTCTCTTTCCTTGCATTTTGTCCAGCGTCTTCTGCTTCACCCGCCTCGCGAACGCCCGCTTCACGGCCGAGTACCTGAGTTGCTCCTCTCTTAACCGCTCCTCCACCTCGGCCTCCATCCTCCGCTCCGCCTTCACCTTCTCTATCTCCCGCAGAAGCTCCTCCCGTTTTCTTTCCTTCGCCAGAGCAGCCTACAAGAAAACGTGGGTATTGCTTGTTACAGTTCGTGGGTGTAGGGGAAGTTATTGTTTCTCGTTTTGGGGGGCTATGGTTATAAGGAGAAGGCAAGGATATGGTTTAATAAAAGGGGTTAGGATATTATTTAAGGGGGAGCTAGGTTATTTGAGAAAGCTATGGGTTATATATTCTTAAAATTTCGGTACCCAATCACACATTTCTGACATGGCTTTCGTAGGAGTTGTGGCCATCTCCAGAGGTAGTTTTATGACCATGATAGTGGTTTGACCCTTCCTCTGTACCATGAACGTAAAAAAACAATCATTAGAAGCCGATTCATCTCCTTTTTGGCCTCTGGAAATAGTGAATGTGAGAGGCGGAAGGAATACCGACAAGTGTTATCAGCGGGAGCGGCTAAGCTACTGTTTAAGTGAACGTTAGGTAATTATTTAAAGGTCTACGTGTGTTTGTGTGTGTGTGTGTGTTTACCTGTGCGTCTTGGTGTTGCTGGTAGCGATGATACACCTGGTGACTCGTTTCCAGTTCCTGACGGCGGCGCAGGATTTGGTTGCGCTCCTCCTGACGCCGCCCTGCCTGCTCCTTGCACCTGGGAGAGTACGTGTTGGTAAAGGTGAGTTTAGATGATTAGTTTCTTTATGGAGCTAAAAGTAGAGAACGAGGCAAAAAAAGCACCAATACACCAACTGTTGCCAATATCACCCCCACCGTCACTACTATTGCTACTACTACGGTTACTACTACTGGGTGTTTATTCTTAACTGAGAGGTCATTAGTATCGTCTGCCAAGTAACACGTGGGTTCAGGGACCTTTATAAGAGTTGGACGTTGCTTCATCTGACTCGCGCTACGAAACTCATCTACAAAACTCATCAGCGTTACCATGTCCAGGGAGCGTTCTACTCATACTTATTACAACAGCTGCAAACCAAGTATGTTTTGCTCCAGACTGTGCAGCCTCGGACCTGACCTTCGGCTACCCAGACACGCATTCTCACTTTGCCTCACTAAGATTAAGGGTTGGGCCATCTTGCGTCTCCCTGCGTTATGTCCTCGTCTTTGTTTTATTATCTCCATTTCTTTGCTTTTCTTTTACTTCTCGTACCTTTCCTTTTTCTATTTTCTTCTTGTTCTTGTTCTTCATCATCTTGGTTTCGTTCTTTTCTGTTCTTCTGATTTTTCTTTACTTCTATATATTGATTTCTTCGTCTTGACCTCTCTACGTACTAATTTGACTTCTATTTTTTTACTTGTCTTTTCTTATTCCCCTATTCTGAGGACTTTCTGCTTCCAATCCATCAGCTGAGGCCTCAGTGAAAACCTGATATCTGTTGCTTCCACCTGGCGAGTCGTCTTTGCTCTCAGCGACCGACGTGTCTCATTTTACTGGGGTTGGGACTGGCGATCACATAAGGTTTTCTTGGTACATTCCTCGCATTTCCTCTTCAATGCTCCTGGGTTCCCTCTTCCGTACATCCTCATTCCACAGAGTACCATGTCCTTACTTCCATTATTTGCTGCTTATTCTTCTTACTCATTTCAAGGCAAAGAAAGTTCCATGTAGTTGTATCTACTCGTGGGCGTCATAGAGTGGGGTTGAAATCGTTAATAAAGTTTCTGGTATAAGAGTTGTAGCCTGCACAGTGGTCATTATATATATAGAAATCGTTTGTCAGGGAAAGGGTGTTGGGGCGCAGTGGTAAGTAGCAAGGTGGGTGTGTTGCTCAGGGTAGGTATCGAAGAAGTGTCACACAAGTCAATAAATAGTCAACGATGCCATCTACACAGTCTACTGAAGTTGTTATGTAGTTGTTGTTAGTGGGGCTTATTATCGAGAAGGGCGGTGGTTGGGTTGTCTGGGTCACTACTACTACTATTACTACTACTATTACATTACTTCTACTACTACTACAACTATTACTACTACTACTACTACTACTACTACTACTACTACTACTACTACTACTACTACTGTTACTGGGGACTCACAGCACATCGAGGTCCTTCTTGTGCCTCTCCTTCCTCTCGTCCTTCTCCCGCCTCTCCTTCTCCTGGTCCTCCTCGAAGCGCCTCTGGTTCTGCCGCACATTGAGGGCCCACTTGTCGTCGTCCTCCTTCTTCAGCCTCCTCCGCTCCTCCCTTTCCTTCACCTGCACGGGAAGCGTCTTCAGAACCTTAAGAAAGAAAGGAAAACACTTGGTAAAGATGTGTACGTATTTAATGGTCCTTTGATGTTTTTCCATAGTTACCCAATAAAATAGTAGAAAGAAAAAGGTGAATATTCAAAGAGAACAGTTTATTTTAAGGCAGACTACTATAACTTGAATTCCTAACATGTATTTCCTTCTCGTTGCTCTGGTAATAAGAAACTACATTTGCTTTATATTCTACGACATGAATCTTTAGCAAAATAGAAAGTGCAGCAACTGAAAGACAATAGATTATGATGACAAACGACGAGAATGATTTAGGTACAATGTTTGGTCTTTATGCGTTTTTTGAGGCAATGGAGAATTTATTGGCATTAAAGATTTACTGATAAGAAACACTCCCTTTCTTCCCCACTCCCTCAGCCTCCTGCCCTCTCTCTCCCTCCCCATTCCCATACCAACACTTTTTATACATTTCAATCAAGAGTAAAACAAAATAAGAAGAGAATATTAAGACTGAAAAAATATTAGTATTGAAAATTTACAAAAAAAGAAGCCTTCCCCCTCTTCCCCCACTCCATAAAACTCCTAAACCTTCCTCCCCTTTATCATATCAACACTTTTTATACATTTTAATTAAGGGTGAAACAAAACGATAAGGGCGTGTGTCAGACAGAAAGGAACAGGAAGGAAGGGACAACAGTATCAGCGCACTCCCCACCTGAGCGTGTATCCTGTCCCCCCTCTCCTGCGGCGTGGTGGGGGTGGCGGGGGGCGGCAGGTAGGTCCTCACTCTCCCCAGGGCGCGGCTCCGGCTCTCCGCCTCCCTCCGCAGCTCCTCCACGCCCCTGCTGGCCGGCCGGGGCTGGGGAGGCGCCGCGGCCACCTCATCCTGTAGCGGCCACGGAAGGATTAGGGGGTGTGAGTTTCTCTGTCTGTCTCTCTCTCTCTCTCTCTCTCTCTCTGACCCTGGTGGTAGTGTGAGTCTTCTTCTGTACCATGAACCTGAAGAAACACCCATTGGAACCCGACTGACCCCCTCTTTGACCTTTAGAAATGGCTGATGTGGGAGGCGAGAGTGTTTTGTAATACCAACGTCACCTCCTCCAGCGTGGTGTCATGCAGTAACGCCCGCAGCTTCTCGATCCTCTTCCTCGTGACGGCATCCTCCCTGTCCTCCAGCCGCGCCTCCTGCCCCGTCCCTGCCTCCTCGTCCCGCCCAAGCCCCGCCAGCTCCCGCATCCTGGCCGCCTCGCCGCTCGACAGGATCACGCGCAGCGGCTGGTGGCTCCTGCGGGTGTGGTCAACGAAGTCCTTCCTCCCGCCCTTCTCCCGCGTCCACTTGGTGATCGCGGTGGCTGCCATGTTTGTTTTGGAGCGTCCTCGTCACCATGGCAACGGGGACGCCAGGTGGGTGTGTTCGCAGGTGTGTTTTGGCGCTGGCTTTGGTGCGGTGAGAAAAGTGTTTATGTAAGTGTTTGTTATTTGTGTTGATGTTTGATAGGTAAGTGTTTTTTTTTAATCTAGTTTAGTTTGTGTTATAATTATTATTTTCACAAAGGTTCTATGGTATAATTTGAGTGTACATTAACTTATATTCAATGATTTCTTATATACAGTATCCAACGAACACACACACACACACACACACACACACACACACACACACACACACACATCATTACTAGGCCCATACACGCGAACATAAAAAATAATAATAACATCCGCCTAAAATATCTAGCGTGACACGAGCCTCCCTTTTCCCTTTCTTTTTTTCCACCACCACCACCACCACCATCACCACCACCACCACAATCACCATCACCACCACCATCACCACTATCATCATTACCATCACCACCACCACCATCACCACCACCACCGCCGCTCTCACGCCCCGACGTCAGCAGTCAGCAGGAAGGACGCAGGAGAGTCAGCATGAAGTCAGCATTGCCTCGTCCTCATCAGACTCATCCACTGCCCACAGTGTGACGATGACGACCACGGAAACAGCAACAACAACAACAACAACGATAAAGAACAAGAAGAACAAGAACAAACAACAACAATAACAACAATAGTAGAAACAGCAAATATCTTCCTCATTAATACTATTTTGGTGACGGAAATAAAAATGGAAAAATAATCTAGTCCCTTCTTTTTATTTCATACAGTAAATATATAAACAAACAATCACACACACACACACACACACACACACACACACACACACACACACACACACACACACACACACACAAACACACACACGCATGCCTGGAAATGTCAGTTTTATATGTATACATCCGCCAGTACTTCCGGAAAATATGTAAATCTGAAGGAAAACATGTAAATAATAATAGATGAATAATAATAATAATAAGAAGAGAAATTAGATAACACAAAGCACAGCAATGAACATATATGGGATTTATAAATTTACCTTACTAGAATCAGTTAAAAAAAGTGGAAAAAAGAACTGAGAAAAGAATAACACAAAGAAATGGGTGAGAAAAAAAATACGAATAAAATGAACCACCGTGAACTTTATACGAACCAGACACAAGCAGCTGCAGCCAGACAGAGACAGAGAGATGCATGTGCTGAAGGTCGGCTCTTGGTATACACAGATAAACACAGAAATGAGTGACAAAAATAAATAAATAAATAAATAAAAATAAATAGGAATAACATCACCAGGTCGGCTCGTGGGATACACAGACATTACCAACTGAAGCATTCGGCGATAACGTAAATATAACGAAGGTGTGTCCGTACAGGTGACAACAGAGAGAAGGGACAGGTAACGGTAGAATAACACACACACACACACACACACACACACACACACACACACACACACACACACACACACACACACACACACACACACACACACACATGGCACCGAACACACACACACAAGATATTTTCGTCTAGTCATTCAATTCCACGTTGCAAACAGCTCTTCAAAAAATGAGTTTGCTTCCCTTTTCCAAATTTTCCTTTTTATCATACACACACATACAATGGCATACAGACAGAGGATTAGGTAGACGGATAGATAATTAGATTGGTAAACACATACAGACAGACAAAGAGACATACAGAAAGGCAAAGATCGATATATAGTTCACTTAACCCAGATAAATGAAGAGTTGCATATATAAGTTCATTAACGTGGAACACTATTAACATCTGACGCCGTGGTAATGAAAAAATAAATAATAATGTCGATCTAAGGTTATTTTTAGTTCTGGCAATAGTGGCACAGTACCCTGCCTCCCCTCTCTCTCTCTCTCTCTCTCTCTCTCTCTCTCTCTCTCTCTCGCCACGTAACATCTATATCTATCTTTATCCCTTCAAGTAAACACAGATCTGCTCTTCTCTCTCCCTCCTCGCCTTCCTTCCCTTCAAACATCCACTTCTTTTTCTCTAACTTAACCCACGCTAGTTGACTCCTTCCCTCCCCCCCTCTCCCTCCCTCCCCCCCCATTACCATCGTTGTCACTGACCTCCTTATCTCTCCTAATCATCTCTATCTGGCAATCTTCCACGCTCACTCTCCCTTCTCACCTCCCTTCCATTTGAACACCCATATCATAACTCTCTCTCTCTCTCTCTCTCTCTCTCTCTCTCTCTCTCTCTCTCTCTCTCTCTCTCTCTCTCTCTCTCTCTCTCTCTCCTTCATTACTGTAACTGTCATCCCTATCTATTTATTCCTATCATTTTTACACATTTGCTCAATTCTCAACTTCCTCCCTTATAGAATACCAATATCATGACTGTTTCTCTCTTCCTCCATTCACATTAGTTTACTCCCTTCCCTTCTCTCTCTCTCTCTCTCTCTCTCTCTCTCTCTCTCTCTCTCTCTCTCTCTAAATCACTCATATCCTCACTGCTTCTCTCTTTTCCTTCAGTCTTTCATCCTTACAATACTCCTGTCTAGCTCTCCTCACATACACAGCAATCCTATATCCACTATGCATCACCTCATATCCTATTATACTACTCTCGTTCATCTCTTGTCACGTGGTCTCGCATACCCCGCAGAAACATTCACCCCAGTCTGTTGGTATCGACGTAAGACCTATTTTTACTTAAGGTACTAGTGATCGATCCGTTTTCTCTGCTTTGTATTGCTTACGACTTCTACGCTACACACACACACACATACACGCCTCTCTCTCTGCCCCGTCCGGTCCTGCCTCTCCCTCCCCCTCCCTCCATCCCTTTCTTCCATGGCACTTCCTCCCTCCCTCCCGGCACCCTCATCAGTGTGGCTTACAGTGTCGTGACGGGAGGTAGTGCAGGTCGTTGCTCCTCCCTAGCCTTCCACTCCTCCCTCCACCAACATCCCTACCTACCTGTCTGCCTGCATACCTTCCCTCCTTCACCTGCCTGTCTGCCCTCCTTCCTTCATTCCTGTTAGTGAGAAAGTTAAAGAGGGGAGGATGTGTCGTTGCGTGTGTTAATGTTGTCATAGAGGTATGTAATGTGATGCTATTGTGTTATGAGTAAGTGTGTGTGTGTGTGTGTGTGTGTGTGTGTGTGTGTGTGTGTGTGTTAGAATTGCCATAAAGCAGCCAAACACACACACACACACACACACACACACACACACACACACACACAAAAGAGACATTTTCGTGAACTGTCATTCACTTCCACGTTGCAAAAAGCTCTTAAAAAATGAGTTTGCCTCCTTTTTCCTAATTTTCCTTCTTACTACAATTATCATCTATTAATCAAAATCTTCGTCATCAATGTATTTACTTATTATGAACACGTACCCTTGTATTCATCTGGTAATGGAATGATAAGATTTTTCCTTTCTTATCATGATTTAAGATTCATTCATTATGTAGCGACAAGCGTTCTTTTCTTTTGGGACGCATAAAGCAACACTCGCTCAATCAATCCCACCTGTTGGCACGCCGCATTACCTGTGTGTGCCGAGGTCATTAAGAGGGACAGGTGAAGGCTGCTTACTTCATTGATTTGTTTACGCATTTATTTATACTTTTATTTTCTTGTCTATCTGTCTTTTTATTTATCTATGTATTTGTTTACAGATATTTTTTCTGCATATGTGTCTGTATATATGTGAAATAGTTCGCGTTTTTGTTAATTCCCAGTAAGAAGATACACTGTAATACACACCACGATATCACTAACACGGCAATTACCACCATCACCACCACCACCACCAAGGAGGTTTAACTTACCCAGCCATTATTAACACCACCACCACCACCACTACCACCACCACCGCCACCACCACCATCACCACCACAAACACCACTCGTCACAACAGGAACATAAATAAAAGTAACAACAACAACAACAGCGAGAGCAAGAAATATTAACAACACGAATCAACAAAAATAACCAAAACAACAACTACTACTACCACTACTACCACCACTACTACCACAACTACTTCTACCACTACCTCCATCACTACCACCACCACTAACACTCCACATGCAACCACTTCTATAATCACACACCAATACGACAAAGAGGGTCGGGGTTACCCTCAGCAACCCGAAGCATCGATTGCATTCTTTAAGCGTGACAGAGGGGGAGGTGAGGAAGTTCAGGGGGGGGGGGGAGAGAGAGGGAGGAAAGGGAGGGAGGGAGAGGGGACTGGAATAGGAAGGGAAGGGAAAGGGAGCAGAAAGGGAGGAAGGTAAGAGAAGGAAGGGGCAGGGAGGAAGGGAAAGAATAGGTAAGGGAAAGTGAGCAGGAGGGAGGGAAGGAGGGAGGGAGGACTTGAATAGGAAGGCAAGGGAAAGGGAGCTGGAAGGGAGTTAGGGAGAGAGAGAGGGAGAGAGAGGTAGAATATTAACGTGAGGAAGGTAAGGGAGGGAAGGAGAACAGGGAAAATAAAGAAGAGAAAATAGGGAAAGGAATATAATGAAGGAAAAATAACGAAGGGAAGATAAGGAAAAGAAAATAGGAAAGGAAAAATAAGGAAGGAAAATGAAGGAAGAAAGAAAGAATAGAGATAAGGAAGGAAAAGGAGGATGAAGATATTGAAGGACGAGGATGAAAAAAAGAAAAGAAAACAAGAATGTATATGAATGAAAATGAGAACAATGACGATAACCAGAGACGAAAAAATGAATTACAGAAAAAAAGGCTGACATATAAAAGGACGAAGATAAAGAAAGAAAGAAAAAAAAAATTATGAATAAAAACGCGAGAAAAAAAACAGACAGACAAAAACAGAAAACAGGAAGAAAAGAAAAGCATAACAAAAATGAATTAAAACAAGAAGCTGAAAACGTAGGCGGATGAGAATTAATAAAAGAAAAACAAAACAATAAAACATTAATAAAAACGTGAAAGTAGCATAATCTTAGACAGGAAATCGCGTTAACCAGAACAAGAAAAAAAAAAAGATATAGACAACAGGATGAAGATGTTATTTAAAAGAAAGGATGTGTGGTAATGAAAGGGAGAGACAAACAGTGACCGGATGAATCAACAGTGAATTCTAAGCGTGTTGCAAGAGGTTAAGGGGACGAGGGAAGCTACAGTGAAGAGTCGTGACGTATATGGAGGTAGAATGTGTTAATGAAATAGAGTGAAAAACAGTGACTGGATGAATCAACAGTGAATTCTAAGCGTGTTGCAAGAGGTTAAGGGGACGAGGGAAGTTATAGAGAAGAGTCGGGTCGTGAATGGAGTTAGAAAGCAATGAGAAGATAAGAGAGAAAAGACGATGAGGGGAAGGAGAGAAAGAGTCGTGATAAATGAAGGAGGGAGAGAGAAAACAAAGATAAGAAAGACGATGAGGGGGAGGAGAGAAAAAAGGTCGTGATGAAGAGAGGGAGAGAGAAAAACAAAGATAAGAGAGAAAGACGATGAAGGGGAGGAGAGAAAAAGGTCGTGATGATTATAGGGAGAGAAAAAAATAAGGGAGGAAGACGATGAGAGGAAGGAGAGAAAGAAAGTCGTGATAAATGAAGGGAGAGAGAAAACAAAAAGAAAAGACGATGATGGGAAGGAGAGAAAGAAAGTCGTGATGAATGAAGGGAGAGAGAAAACAAAGATAAAAAAGACGATGATGGGAAGGAGAGAAAGAAAGTCGTGATGAATGAAGGGAGAGAGAAAACAAAAAGAAAAGACGATGATGGGAAGGAGAGAAAGAAAGTCGTGATGAATGAAGGGAGAGAGAAAACAAAAAGAAAAGACGATGATGGGAAGGAGAGAAAGAAAGTCGTGATAAATAAAGGGAGAGAACAGAGATTAAAGAGAAAAGAAAGTCGTGATGAACAGAGGAAGAGAAAAAACAAAGATACAAACAGAGAATCAATGAGGGGTAGAAGAGAAGAAAAGTCGGAATAAATAGGAAGAGAAAGAGAGAGAAAGAAAATAATATAAACACAGAATCGATAAGCATAAGTTGATTACACTGAGACATTTATATTACTGTTCTTTTTCTTTTCCTCATTTTTTTCTTTTTCGTTTTTTCTTTTTTTCTACTTTTTCTTATAATTTTTGTCGTTTTTTTATGTTTATGTTTTTTTTTTGTGTGTACTTTGCTTCCTGTTCATCTTCGGTCTTTTTTTTCACTTATATTTTGTTTCTGAGTCGTTTCCTTTTTCCTACTTCATGTTGTCTACCAGGAAAGAATACACTCGCTTCCTCTCCATTTCATTCATAACAAATATTCTCTCTCTCTCTCTCTCTCTCTCTCTCTCTCTCTCTCGTAATGCCAGGAACAGGCTGACTCAACACATTCAATACTTTCCCGGAACCGGATGCCTCGCTTTCCTTAATCTCAATTGTCCTTTATCTGCCTTGTATTGCTTCACACACACACACACACACACACACACACACACACACACACACACACACACACACACACACGTACGTGACAAACGCTCTTACGCCATGAAATTTCAAAGGAAGTCGTTACCGGCAACATCTAGTAATATAAAACAATGACGACAATAAGTTTAAACACCGACAACAGGAAAGTCAACAACAAGAACAACAACAACAACATTAATAAAAATAATAGTAATAATAATAATAATAATAATAATAATGATAATAATAATGATGATGATAATGTTGAGAGCGGAAATATAAGTGACTTCTGATGTTATGTAGAAAACTATTTTGTATGTTGGATTTTCCTGTTTCGTCTTTTATTACTGATACATTTACTGAAACTATGACTACTACTACTACTACTACTACTACTACTACTTCTACTATTACTACTACTCCTACTCCCCCCACCACCACCACCACTATACAACTAACATGAAGCAGCTAACTACATTTCTCTGCTCTTTTCTTGAAGGACCGAAGTAAACCAAAATCATAACGAGAGGAAACGCTACTCTTCATGCAATGCTCAGCTTAATATACATGTAACACTTTCCATTTCCTTACGTCATTAAGTATATTACACTATTAATTTTTTTGACATATAGTTCATTACTGACACACTGCTTTCTGTCTGTCTGTTACGGAACGCAAACAATGAATGCAAAAATAATGTACGAGGTATGCACATTGATTAAAGACGTATTAACTATGTAAGAAGGAAGGAAAAATACTCGTTCATTCCCACCTCTCCGGTTATGTCACACAGGTGTCTTTCGCCCTCCAGGTGGTTAGGTCACCCGGACGCCATAAGTGTGCCATTTGTGAAGTTAGGATACACTTGTGTGGAGCGGTAGAGCGTGTAATAACTGTCACTTGAGGAAAAAGTGCCAGAACTACCAAGCTTACTGCCATTACTACTACTACTACTACTACTACTACTACTACTGTTACCACCACTAATACTACTACTACTACTACTACTACTACTACTACCACCACCACCACCACCAAAACCTCCACCACCACCACCATTACTACTACTACTACTACTACTACTACTACTAATACTACTACCACTACCAAAACCACCACCACTACTTAACACTTCCCACGACATCAAGCAGCCCATAGTGACAAATAATCATCCAAATCCATTAAAACGTTACTAAACACATCAATAACTAAGGCAAGAAATGACACTTGAACCCTCCCCCCAATATTTTTTTATGACCCCCCACCCCTCCATCCCCCCCACCCCCCAAAAAGAAGACTATCACCGCGGTACCATGAAAAGCATTATAGTGAAAGCTTGCAAACTGAAGGAAGAGGTCCAATCGCTCCACTCCGCCGCCTGCGATGACGATAACCAGGGATAAGATAACGAAATGGACTGATAAGGAGAGGGAGAGAGGAAGAGAGAGGGGGAGCGAGAGAGAGGGAGAGAGAGTGTAATAATAATAATAATAATAATAATAATAATAATAATAATAATAATAATAATAATAATAATAATAATAATAATAATAATAATAATAATAATAATAATAATAATAATAATAATAATAATAATAATAATAATAATAATAATAATAATAAATGGTTTATTTATTTGTAGGCAACCATAAGGCTGAAAATACACAAAAATACCATACAATGAGTAATGGGGGAAGTGGGGAAGGGTGATGTGTGTGTGTGTGTGTGTGTGTGTGTGTGTGTGTGTGTGTGTGTGTGTGTGTGTGTGTGTGTAGGGGTGGAGGGGTCATGTGATCATGGAGGTGTTAATGACCCTCACAAGTGTCGGTATCGCACTAAGTCGTGTGTGTGTGTGTGTGTGTGTGTGTGTGTGTGTGTGTGTGTGTGTGTGTGTGTGTGCGTGTGTGTGTGTGTGTACAATGGATGCGTCACAGTCATTCCATTAAGCCGCGGTCACCCAAACAAATTTACTGATAAGAGAAAAAATGCTTATATACAGAGAGAGAGAGAGAGAGAGAGAGAGAGAGAGAGAGAGAGAGAGAGAGAGAGAGAGAGAGAGAGAGAGAGAGAGAGAGAGAGAGAGAAAAAAAATACTCCACCATTAAACATGAATAAACCAGGAAAAGCAACCGGTATTAAACATCATTAAGCTCATAAATCAAGCATAATCGACTCACACGTTCTCCTTACTTCTGGCTAGGAGGAAGAGTGAGGAGAAATTAGAGTTGGGGTGAGGGGAAAATGAGGTAGGAGGAGGAGGAAAGGGAGGAGGAGGAGGAGGAGGAGGAGGAGGCCTGGCTGAAGGTGAAGGAGGGATTGAAGATGAGGAGGTGGTGAAAATGAATGTGGAAGGAGGAATGTGGAAGGAGGAATGTGGAAGGAAAGCTTAGGTTAGTGGAACAGCTTTTCATAGAGAGAAGAGGAGGAGGAGGAGGAGGAGGAGACGAGGTAGGTGCTTAGAAAGAGGGGGCAGGGGATAGAAGGGGTCAGGAAAATTAGGGAGTTGAGGAGGGGGGTATTCTGGGAAGGGGTTTCGTAATGGTCAAGAGGACAGGAAACGCTAGGAAGGGTTAAGAAAGGTTCAGGAAGGTTTAGATGTCAATGGTTAGGTTTGGGATGTTCAAGGGAGGTTTCAAGAAGATTGCCAGGGGGTTAGAAGAGGTATAGGGGGGTCAAGATGATGTCCAAAAGGGGTTTAGTGAAGATTCAGAGGTTAGGAAACGCTAGGAGGGGTCAAGAAAGGCTCAGGAAGGTTTAGGGGGTTTAGCTGTCATTGGGAAGGTTTTGGGGGTTCAGAGGGGTTCCAAGAGGGTGGATGTGTGGTATGAATAGGTTAGGTTAGGTAAGGATAGGGGATTCGAGAGTGAAGGTTAAGATTGTATGCTCAAGAGGGAGAGGGAGTAGAAAGGTTAGGGGAGGGATAGGGGGTAATGGGGAGTGCCAGAACAAGGGGGGGGACGTTGCGGCACTCCCCCCCCTTTCGCATGTTAGGTCAATACAAAGTTAAGGTCAAGTCGAAGGAGCAGCGGTGGGGGAGGTGCCGTACAAGGGAGGCGGTCGATGGCTCACTGCGCCCCCTACAGGTAAAAAAAATGGGACAGGTGTTCAGGAATGGGAATTGTTAATTATTTGTGAGCTACCTGGCACACCTGTGGGCTATGACGTGGCAGTAACACACACACACACACACACACACACACACACACACACACACACACACACACACACACACACATTCAACATGCACATTCACATACCACATAAATTTTTGAAAGATGTATTATACTTTGCTCTTAAAACACACACACACACACACACACACACACACACAGACACACATATACATTATCTAACACTTTTTCTCTTCTCTCTTTTTCATCGCAAGACTCGTACTGTACAGGTAATATTTGTTTTCTTTCCTCAAGTGAATAAGCCGGGCGTTTCAGTACACTCCCGCATGCACTAACTCATCCCTCCCTCGCAAATGTGTGTAATGACGGAGGAAAGATTGCATGTAATACCCACTAATTCAATTACGTGTCTTATCTTCAGGTGTGTATCCAGGTGGACGGAACGAGAGAGGATGAATTAACAGCTGCTTGGAGGGAAGTGAAAAAAGAAGATTGGAATAACGCTTGCAGGCATTGCTCACCGTATGTATTAGAGAGGAAGTTAATGAAGTTGTCGAAATTATATACGAGGGAGGAAAAGTGTAATGAGAAAAGTGCTCAATATTGAATGAACGATAAAAACATAGTAAATAAAATTAAAAAAGTGATGTAATGAGGTAAAGATGTCCAAGTAAATATAGTTCGTGAATATATAATAAAAATCGTTAGTGTGCGAAATAAGTTTGTAAGAGAAAATTAAGGAGAAAAAAAGGAGTTTCCGTTGATAAGGCTGAAATAAATTAAAAAAGGAAGTATTTGAAACGGATCACAGAAAATCGATGTAAGAAAGAGAGAATAGAAGAGGTGACATTGAATCGACGTGGTTTTAGGAGACCAGGGTATGCGATTAAAAATAAGGAGTAGATAATATGAGAAAAAAGATACGGTACAAGAAAGAAAAAATACCACAATAAAAATAAACACATAAGGACATAATAGGGAAAAAACAGCAACAAGAACAACATACAGGCAGAAAAGAAGAAGAAGAAGAGAAAAGAAGAAGAGAAGTTAGTGTAAAAGAAAGACTTAAAAAATACCACAATAAAAAACAGGAACACATAAGGACATAATAGGGAAAAAACAACAACAACAACAACATACAGGCAGAAAAGAAGAAGAAGAAGAAGAAGAGAAAAGAAGAAGAGAAGAAGTTAGTGTACAAGAAATAAATAAAAAAAAAACACAATAAAAAATAGAACACATAAGGACATAATAGGTATAAAAAAAACCATAGAGGCAAAAAAGAAGAAGAGAGAAGAAGAAGAGGAGAAGTTTGTGTACAATAAATAAAAATAAATAAAACCCTACCAGAATAAAATACAGAACAGAAGCCATTAATAGCAACAACAACAACAACAACAACAACAACAACAACAACATACAGGCAGGAAAGAAGAAGAAGGAGAGAAGACGAAGAAAAGAAGATAGGAAGAAAGAAAGAAATAGACTAGATAGAAAGAAGGAAAATAAACTATCACAAAAAATATAAAAGAAAAGACCAAAACAAAAGGAAAAAAAAAACCATACAGGCAGGAAATACCGAATAAAGGAAATGATGAAGAGAAAAGCATTGTGACATATGATGTAAAAGGTCACCAACATATAGAAAACGTTCGCCTCCGGTAGGAAGAAAAACACACACACACATTACATTGGAGTGGGAGTTTATGGCGGCCAGAAGGAACACGTCAACCCCTCACCTGACGAGCCGACAGGTGAGTAAAGGTGTGTGTGGGAGGGGGGGGGGGGCTGTGTGGGTGAGTGTGTGCGTGGGTTGAGATTGTGAGAGGGGGGAGGAGAGGGAATGTGTGGGGGGGATGGGAAGGAGGGAGGGAGGGAGGAAAGTGAAGTGAAGGGGTTTGGAGGAGGAAAGTAAAGGGATGGGATGGGGAGGAGAGTGAATGAAGGGGATGGGGGAGAGGAGAATGAAGGGGGGGAATGAGGGTAAGGAGAATGAATGGGAGGATGGGGGGGGGACGGGAAGGGTTTAAACTGGGGAATGAAGGGAAAGGAAATGTTATGGGGTTAATGTGTGTGGGGGGGTGGGGGGGTGGGGGGTGAGCGCGTGATTGTGTAGGGGGGCTGTGGAGGGGAGTGGGGCGAATAAATGAGATTATATGTGTTGGGGGGGAGGCAATGGGGTTGTGTATGTGTGTGTGTGTGTGTGTGTGTGTGTGTGTGTGTGTGTGACCATAGTGCTCGCGTTTCTTTTACAGGTGGAGGCGGGACTGAACGCTCGATAACCAGTGATAGACGGTGATTACTTCAACACCACCACCACCATCACCACCACCATCCCCACTACGCTACAGGTCGGCGCCGAGGACACACACACACGAGACGCGCTGAGGAAAGAGAAGAAGCAAAGAGAGAGGAATTACCAAGAAAAAGTTATACAAGACCTTAACTATATATAGATAGAGGCTTGTGTCATCTTCGTCATGGGAAACCACGAACTGAAGGAAGAATTTGACACTTAAAAAGAACGTAGAGTTTCTGAGAAGGACAAACGCAGGACGAGAAGAGAGAGTAACATTACATAAGAGGTGTTTGTGGTTTCTTCGTCATTGAGAAACATAATATCACAAGTTAAAGAGAGAATTTGACACTTTAATAACCACATACAGCCTCTGAGAAGGACAAACAGAGGAAGAGAAAAGAGAGGAGCGTTACATAAGAGGTGTTTGTGGTTTCTTCGTCATTGAGAAACACAATATCACGAGTTAAAGGGAGAATTTGACACTTAAAAAACACATACAGCCCCAGATAAGGACAAATACAGGAGAAGAAAAGAGAAGAGCGATATATTAGAGGTTTGTGCTTGGTTCGTTATGTAAAAAACACGAATTAGAGAAAGAATTTGACACTTAAAAAACACACAGCCGCTGATAAGGACAAATACAGGAGAAGAAAAGAGAAGAGCGATATATTAGAGGTTTGTGCTTGGTTCGTCATGTGAAAAACACAAATTAGAGAAAGAATTTGACACTTAAAAAACACGTACAGCCGCTGAAAGGGACAAACAGGAGGAGAAGGAAGATTGGAGCGGTGCAAAAAGTGAAGTGAATCAAAGTCGAAGCGATACAGAGATGAATCGAGTCGCCCCTCTGGACGTGAAATCCGGCCCGGAAGACGTGAGTGTGGGATAGCATGTCGCACTGTCTGTCCCCTCACCTGTATACTCACGAATCAATAGTCCATTTCTCACCTGGACGGCTCTTACACCTGTCTTCTATACCTTTACCTGCACGTGCTCTCGGGTCTTGCGTGCCTGCGTTGATAGGTCCTCACATATTCACATGCCTTGGACTTCTCTGCAGGGTTATCAAATGATCGCATTCAGGCACCCAGCACATCGCATTTTTCGGTTTCTGAGACACAGCTATCGCAAACGAACGCCAATAAGTAATGCTTTTAGCGAGGATTTTAACTGGAATTTCGTTATCTGTGTGGGTAGGGAGGTTTTGGGCCCTGAAAGTGATAAATGCGATGTTTTGGGCCCTGGAACTGATAAATGCGATGTTTTGGGCCCTGTAACTGATAAATGCGATGTTTTGGGCCCTGTAACTGATAAATGCGATGTTTTGGGCCCTGTAACTGATAAATGCGATGTTTTGGGGCCTGTAACTGATAAATGCGATGTTTTGGGCCCTGTAACTGATAAATGCGATGTTTTGGGCCCTGAAAGTGATAAATGCGATGTTTTGGGGCCGGTAACTGATAAATGCGATGTTTTGGGGCCTGTAACTGATAAATGCGATGTTTTGGGCCTTGGAAGTGATAAATGCGATGTTTTGGGCCCTGAAAGTGATAAATGCGATGTTTTGGGCCCTGAAAGTGATAAATGCGATGTTTTGGGCCCTGGAAGTGATAAATGCGATGTTTTGGGCCCTGGAAGTGATAAATGCGATGTTTTGGGCCCTGGAAGTGATAAATGCGATGTTTTGGGCCCTGTAACTGATAAATGCGATGTTTTGGGTCCTGGAACTGATAAATGCGATGTTTTGGGTCCTGGAACTGATAAATGCGATGTTTTGGGTCCTGGAACTGATAAATGCGATGTTTTGGGCCTTGGAAGTGATAAATGCGATGTTTTGGGCCCTGAAAGTGATAAATGCGATGTTTTGGGCCCTGAAAGTGATAAATGCGATGTTTTGGGCCCTGAAAGTGATAAATGCGATGTTTTGGGCCCTGAAAGTGATAAATGCGATGTTTTGGGCCCTGAAAGTGATAAATGCGATGTTTTGGGCCTTGGAAGTGATAAATGCGATGTTTTGGGCCCTGGAAGTGATAAATGCGATGTTTTGGGGCCTGTAACTGATAAATGCGATGTTTTGGGCCCTGAAAGTGATAAATGCGATGTTTTGGGCCCTGAAAGTGATAAATGCGATGTTTTGGGCCCTGGATGTAATAAATGCGATGTTTTGGGCCCTGGATGTGATAAATGCGATGTTTTGAGCCTTGGAAGTGATAAATGCGATGTTTTGGGCCTTGGAAGTGATAAATGCGATGTTTTGGGCCTTGGAAGTGATAAATGCGATGTTTTGGGCCCTGGAAGTGATAAATGCGATGTTTTGGGCCCTGTAACTGATAAATACGATGTTTTGGGGCTTGGAAATGATAAATGCGATGTTTTGGGTCCTGTAACTGACAAATGCGATGTTTTGGGCCCTGAAAGTGATAAATGCGATGTTTTGGGTCCTGGATGTGATAAATACGATGTTTTGGGTCCTGTAACTGACAAATGCGATGTTTTGGGCCCTGAAAGTGACAAATGCGATGTTTTGGGCCCTGGATGTGATAAATACGATGTTTTGGGTCCTGTAACTGACAAATGCGATGTTTTGGGCCCTGAAAGTGATAAATGCGATGTTTTGGGCCCTGGAACTGATAAATGCGATGTTTTGGGCCCTGGAAGTGATAAATGCGATGTTTTGGGCCCTGGAAGTGATAAATGCGATGTTTTGGGCCCTGGAAGTGATAAATGCGATGTTTTGGGCCTTGGAAGTGATAAATGCGATGTTTTGGGCCCTGGCAGTGATAAATGCGATGTTTTGAGTGCGATAATTTGACAACGTTGCTTCTTTGTCACTTTGGTTTGCTTGTTGGTTTTGTGGGATTGGGTTCTTGAGATCGCTTACATGATCGTTACTCTTTTGTTTCTTTACTTCACCCCCACGCTCTTCTGTTATATCGCATGAGTTTTTTTTTTTTTGCATGTTTCTGTTTTTGCATTTCTGTTATATCGCATTTCTGTATTCTGGTTTTGTTTTTTTCTGTTTTTTTTCTGTTTTTCTGTTTTTATCTGTTTTTTTCTGTTTTTCTGTTTTCATCTGTTTTTTTCTGTTTTTTCTGTTTTTTTCTGTATTTTCTGTTTTTTTTTCTGTTTTTTTCTGTTTTTTTCTGTATTTTCTGTATTCTGTTTTTTGTTTATTTCTGTTTTTTCAGTTTTTTTTCTGTTTTTCTGTTTTTTTTCTGTTTTTTCTGTTTTTTTTTCTCTTATATCTCATTTCTGTATTCTGGTTTTGTATTTCTGTTATATCGCATGAGATTTTTTTTTTTTTTTGCATATTTCTGTCTGTCGAATTACTTAACGGATAATATCGCTTTTTCTCTGGACTCCCGCATGTGGTTTTGTTTTATGTTGCAATTGTTGTTTTTTTTGTTCCCTGCACGTCTGCAACTAACTGTCTCTAAATATGTCGATAGATACTAAGTTTAATATTTCGTCTTTAAATATGTCGATAGATACTAAGTTTAATATTTCTAAGTCCTCATTGCTTGTATTTTTCTTGACTGTCAATGTCGCTTCGTCCTTTGATTCCGTATAGCATTTCCCGCCAAACCCTTTCCTCGCTTAAGCCTCAGATATCCCTAAAGTCTTTTTCGGAAACCTTTCAACTTTTCTACAACTCCTAATCCCTGCTTCACCTCATCAACGGCTATCAATTCCGTTTTTCCTCCCAATTACGAGTGAATAACCCTTTTGGGCTAATGTGATTTATTTTAAGAACATAAGAACATAAGAACGTAAGGAGTCATGTGTTGGGGTAGAGATGAAACATTATTGGGAACCCTTTCCTTAACCAAAGTTCAAAGCACTGCCTCTCTTTTCCTCTATTTCTACATCTGTCTGACCTTCAAATTCCTATCCCTGCTTCACTTCATCACCGCCCTTCCATCTCCCTTCTTCTGGTTTCCACAACACATTCATTTCTACTTGCCTCTGAAGCTCTCTCTCTCCCTCCCCCGCCAGCCGCAATTGCCTTTAACCACTTCCATTCAGTTTGCACTTAAGGTTAACTCTTTCTCTCTGCCTCAATCTCCTCCCTTCCTCGACCTTAATTCAAGTCTAACACGCTCTTCATGCCAGCCTTCTTCTATTGCTTTTGATCTGACACTCACCGTCTGTTCAAGTCCAAATCACATCTAACACTCCCTTCATTCCCTCCTACTTCTGTCTTGCGCCCACTCACATAAGTTTCGTTCATTTCTAAAACGTCACGACTCTTCCCCATTATCCCTCTCCCTATCTGTCTTTCTATTCTAGTTTCATTTAGTTCCAACATGATATTTTTCCAATCCTCTCCACGTCTTTCTATTTATACAACTCCTATTGATTTCTAACTTGTCAGTTCTTTAATTTCTCTTCATCTTTTCATATTTATTTTCATTTTCATCTTCTCTCTATCCGATTTTTTCATATACTTTCTGACACGCGACTTCTCACCCCTTTTATTCCTCTCCTTATCTTTCTCTCTATTCATGTTCCATTCCGTTCCAACACGTCAGATCATTCCTTTCTTCCCGCTTTCTTATGCCGTCCATCGCGTCCCGTCCACCTCTCTCTCCATCTCTGTTTTTCTCCTTATCTTTCTCTATTCTTTCCATTCACGCCAACTCCTCCCTTTCTTCCCGCCCTCAAATGCCGCCTAACAGTCTCCCTCTATGTTTCTCTTCTCATGTCTCTCTCGATTCAATTTTTCTCCATTTCTAACACGCCAACTTCTTCCTTTCTTCCCGCCCTCAGATGCCTCCCGTCGCGGCCAGACACATCAGGGTGGCGGAGGAGTTTTGGAGTCGCCAGTATGCGGACAAGACCCGGCCGGTGCCCCTCGCTGTGGTGAAGGAGCGGCTGATGCAGACGAGGGACGCAGACGCTCTCCCAAACGCTCTAGTGACCAAGCTGCTCGTGGAGGCGGATCTCAACCAGGACGGCTACCTCAACTATGAAGAGTACATGGTCTTTGTGAGTGCTGGGTTGTCCTTTTTATCGTCTTCCTCTAACTGGCTTGACCTTCCCTCGTCTATTTTTTGTTCGTTTCCTTCTCTTCCTTTTTTTGGTTCTTTTCAACTTTTTTCAATCATCTTTCTTTCTTCCCTTCTCTTCTTTTTTAGTTCTGCTCTTCCTCTCTTCCTCTCTTTCCAGACTTGCACTTTCTTTTATCTTATTCTCTGTCACTCCAGTTTCATGCAGTTCTAAAAGGCCATCACGCTCTCTTTCCGTTCCTCTTTTCATTTTTCTCTCTAAGTTTAGTTGGATTCGATTCCTGGATGACTGGCTGGCTGGTTGCTGCAATGGTTGGTTATACGGTAGACTGATTGGTTGGTTAATGTTTTTTTCGGTTCCAAAGTCGTCCATTTGCATTTGTTTTTTTGTATAGGTTGTAATGTTTTCTTGTCGGCAGCCATCCACTTCTCGTTCATGGCTTTCGTTTTCTTCATTTTGCTCTTTTTGTTTATGTTGTTTGTTTTCTTATTTTTCTCCCAAATTCTCTCCTCCCCAACCTGTCCGCTTTCCCTCCTGCTCTTCCTCCCTTATTCATTGTCGGCATTCTACTCCTTGTTCTCCCATTCTTCCTTTCCTCCCTACTTCTCTTCTCAACCTGTAAACTTTCTCCTCCTACTCTTCCAACTCCTTCTTTCTTCCTAATCTCCTTCTCTTCCTCCATTCTTTGTACTTCTCTTTCGTTTATCCTAACCTCCTGCTCCTCCTCCTCCATTCTTCCTAACCTCTTCCTCTTTCTCCATTCTTCGTAACTTTTTTCCCTCCTCCGTTCTTCCTAACCTCCTTCTCCTCCTCCATCCTTCTTTTTCGTTTATCCTAACCTCCTCCTCCTCCTCCACTCTTCCTAACCTCTTCCTCTTTCTCCGTTCCTCGTAACTTTTTTCCCTCCTCCGTTCTTCCTAACCTCCTTCTCCTTTTCCTTCTCGCACAGGCAGAAGCGTCAGCCAGGGAGTCAAGGGCGCGGCTGGCCTTCAACCGCGCGGCCCTCAGCGTGGTGCCACGGGGCGAACGGACGGTGGAGAAGAGAAGCTACTTGCAACAGTACCGCTGCTGCCCGCCCGCCCTCTTCATGGTGACGGCGGCGCTGGTGGAGGTGAGGATGCAGTTTATAAGAGAGAGAGAGAGAGAGAGAGAGAGAGAGAGAGAGAGAGAGAGAGAGAGAGAGAGAGAGAGAGAGAGAGAGAGAGAGAGAGAGAGAGAGAGAGAGAGAGAGAGAGAGAGAGAGAGAGAGAGAGAGAGAGAGAGAGAGAGAGAGAGAGAGAGAGAGAGTGTGTGTAATAGAAGGAATAATAGCAAGAGAATGAAGGAGCAAATAACAGAGGCGTGTGCTGGGCTGGTGATTACGAAGGTCAGGGCACTGGTGCGGGAACGATTATTGTGATTATCTAGAATTACAGAACACATGGGTCAGAGGGTTGCTGCATGGGGCTTATAGGAAGTACTGGACGCTGTTATGATGATTCTCCTACAGCCGTGAAGTTATGATGTAAGTTAGGGCCGTATATTAAAACATTTCGTCGCCCAAGTTCACATATTTGACAAGGCTTTCGTATGGGTTAAGGGCATTTCCAGGAGTAGTTTTATGACCCTGGTGGTAGTTTGACCCTTCCCCAGTAGCATGAGCCTAAGGAAACACTCATTAGAACCCGACTGACACCTTCTTTGACCTTTGGAACTCCAACGAAATGTAAGTTGAAGAATATATTTTTTTTTACAACTAAGGAGACAGTTCAAGGGCGTATAGAAAAACATATATATAAAAAAGCCCGCTACTTACTGCTCCTGAAAAGAGGTCAAAGGAGTGTCCAAAAAGAGAGGTCCCGTGCGTATAATGTTTTCGCTTTCTTTGCTCTCTGATCTTATTGCGAGTGGGTGCATGAAGGGGTTATGGTGCCGTCAGTCTAAGAAAAGAATCCATTGTTCACTTTTCTCGGGGCGTTACAGACCTTATGGCGCTCTAGTGAGGACGGACAGAGAGAAAATTGACCCTTTGGTAAAAACTGAGCCGAATCCTGTGTTTGAATTTGTGACATAATTTAGTTTTCATCTTATTTTGGTGTAAAATATTGACGTTAGAGGTGAAAATTAGGTCTTAGGAGAGAGAGAGAGAGAGAGAGAGAGAGAGAGAGAGAGAGAGAGAGAGAGAGAGAGAGAGAGAGAGAGAGAGAGAGAGAGAGAGAGAGAGAGAGAGAGAGAGAGAGAGAGAGAGATAGATAGCACGTCCTTCCGTTTATCACTGGTTGGGTGCATGGTAGTAATATGTATGTGTGTGTGTGTGTGTGTGTGTGTGTGTGTGTGTGTGTGTGTGTGTGTGTGTGGTTCTCAAGGTCGTTTAACTAATACACCATTACCTTATTCAAAAGAACCGTGTTATTATCGAAATGCAAGTCAAACACACACACACACACACACACACACACACACACACACACACACACACACACACACACACACACACACACACACACACACACACACAGGGGTAAGCGTGCAAGGCTGAAATACCAACACAAACAGCGATTTTCAACCATAAAAACGCAATATACACACAAAGGAGCAAGATTTATGAGAGAGAGAGAGAGAGAGAGAGAGAGAGAGAGAGAGAGAGAGAGAGAGAGAGAGAACGATAGAAGACACAAGGAAACGAACTATATCAACAAAAAAACAACCTTCACAACTAAAAATAAAGCTTAACACTTCTTTCACGGGAAAAATACTGCAGGAAAGACTGAATGAAAAAAATAAAAGATAAGCGCTATTCACAGAACTTGACATTAATTATCCTCCGCTTTACCACGAAGAATGTGAAGTCGGTAAACATGGAGGGGGACACATGAATAATACAGTTTGGAAGACTAATTTATGTGGTATTATGTACATTAACAATCAAATATGGTGAAGCAAGAAGTCATAGTGATTTCATATGAGTTATTTCTCTCTCTCTCTCTCTCTCTCTCTCTCTCTCTCTGCAAAAAGAAATTAATGAAAACACACACACACACACACACACACAGAGAGAGAGAGAGAGAGAGAGAGTGAGAGAGAGAGAGAGAGAGAGAGAGAGAGAGAGAGAGAGAGAGAGAGAGAGAGAGAGAGAGAGAGAGAGAGAGAGAGAGAGAGAGAGAGAGAGAGAGAGAGAGAGAGAGAGAGAGAGAGAGAGAGAGAGAGAGAGAGAGAGAGAGAGAGAGAGGAGAATAACAACCAAAGGGAAAGATAAGCAGACAGGACACACACACACACACACACACACACACACACACACACACACACACACACACACACACACACACACACACACCTGTAATCACACTCTACGTGGTATTCTCATTGTATTTAATTTTTCCATCCCCACTTTACGAAATAATGACTCCTAAACACATCGAATTTTAATGTCCTCTTGGTTCGTTTTTTTTTTTAACTTTCTTCATTTAGTAAAGATGCAACATTCGTGAGGGATTTGTGTGTTCTTTTCATTTTTCCTATTTTGTTTTCCTTTTCTGTTCTTTCTCTTTTCCTTTCTTCTCCTTCCTATTCGTTTTCTTCTTCTTCTTCTTCTTTTTTCTTTTCCTATTTGTGATGCAGACTGGCTTTAAAATACATGAAGAGCATCTCATCGCTTCTCTTGGGCAAACTTCACTGAACAAGATCATTATTTGCGAGCAGTTTAATAGCATTTGGTCATACGTTTTGCCTCTGATGTAATGACACTACCCGCCGAGCATTAACAAAGAAGAACGTGGACTCTAATATTGTAATCTCAAACAACATATTTTCTGCAGCCATATCCTTTACATTTGATTAACTCTTTCTGTTACCTGGATTCGTGGTGTATATCATCTGCATTCTCTCCGCTTAATTTATACTTCTTCGTCTTCTGCTTTCCCGTTTTCTCTTATTCTTTTTCCGCTGTTTCACACTTCTCCCTGTTCTACTTTCCCGTTCTGTTCTCAGTTCCCTTCCTCCATGTATTACTGTTTGTCTTCCTCTTATTCTCTTCCCTCTTTGGAATTTTCCACGGCAAACATATCTACTAACTCTTCCTCCTCCTCCACTTATTCCTCTTTGTCTGTCTTTCATCATTCCTCCTCTCCCTCTTATTTCTTCATTTTCCAGCATTTCCTCACCACCAGCTCCTCCTCCTATCCCTCCTCTTCTAATTCTTCTTCCTACTGGTTTTCGCTTTCTCTCATTTTTCTTATTTTTCTTTTCTTCATATATATCCTCTTCCTCATAGTCCTCTTTCTCTCTAACTAATGCCTCCTCTTTCTCCTCTTCCACTGCTTCTTCTTCCTCCTCTGATCAAATTTTTCCCTCTCTTCACTATTTGCTTTCTCCTTTTCTTATGTTCCATTTCCTCCTCTGCCTCTTTCCCTCTTGTTCATGTCTCCTTTTCTTATTTCTCCTCCTCTTCCATTCACTCCTCTTCGTCCTCCTCAGATTGGCGTCTTCATCTTCTACGCCTACGACATGGGGGTTCCTGTCACCGCTAACGGCCCGGCGCCCCTCTACAGCCCCCTCATCTACAACCCTTACAGGCGTTATGAGGCCTGGCGCTACGTCAGCTACGCCCTCATCCACTCTGGGTAAGTTCAGTATTAAATATCATCAGGGCAAATATTCTCCCACAACAAATATTTTCAAAGGCCACAAAGGAGGGTAGTCGGGTTTCAATGAGTGTTTTTTTCACGTTCATGGTGTAAAAGCCTACCCAGACTATCGATAGGCTCATAAAACTACTCATGGAAATACCCACAACTTCGACGAAAGCCTTATCCAATGTGGGTGTGTAAGACTTAGCAAGCTAGGGAACATGGACCACAGTGAGGATTATATTTGTTACCCTTTGAATACAGTGTTTTCTCCTGTTATCTATGATAGAAAACGGTATCTTTAATGGTAGAGTAATATATATTTTCACGGTTACGGAGACTTTAAGATTTTTTCCCCTTGTAAATGCGTGAAAAACGTTGCGGACGTCTGACTAATGAATACATTCTTTAAGAGTTATAGTGATGTAGTGCACTTTTAGAGGCTTAGTTAACCTTGATTTCATGTAACCCTTCCTTACGACAATGAATATTTGATAAAACCTTCTGCTGGCAAGATATTATTATTATTATTATTATTATTATTATTATTATTATTATTATTGTCCAGAAATGGGAATCAAGGGAAAATGAAAGTAATGAGTAAACAAAGTACGGTAGAGTATCAAAATGGGTCTACGAAATAAAGTAAACAAACTAATAGGAAACAAGAGAGGAGTAAATAAAATATAGAAAAAGTCACCCAAATAAAGAGTAAAGAAAACTGAGCAAACAAAACAGTATTACCAAAACTATAAGTCAAATAAAAGTTTACGAAATAAAGAGTAAAAAAATAGTTCTGAACAGATCAAACAAAATGAATAGTTGAAAATACGCGGAAATAAAATATGAATAAAAATGATGAGCAGGAGAAATAGGATGAAAAAGAAAGAGAAAGTAAAGTAAAAATAAAACAAAAAAGAGAAAGAGTAAACAACAACTTGGATTATACAAAAAAAGCATAACAACAAAACCCAAATAGCCACTAACCTTGCACATCCATCCATCGATTTCTTCCTTCCTTCCCCAGCTACATGCATCTGATAATGAACTTAGTAATGCAGACGATCCTTGGGTTGCTGCTGGAGTTGGTGCACGGCTGGTGGCGGGTCGGGCTCATCTACATGTCGGGGGTGCTGGCAGGGTCCCTCTCGCAGTCCCTCGCAATGCCCCGGGCCTACCTCGCTGGGGCATCAGGGGGCGTGTATGCCATTGTCTATGCTCACTTGGGGAATCTTCTGCTGGTGGGTGCTTGTTTTTGTTTTGTTTTTTTGTTTGTTGTTGTTTGTGGTTGAGGTTTGATGTGGTGGTGGTGAGGTGGCTTGCTTGTTTTTTTTTCTTTTCTTCTTTTTTCCTCTTCTTCTTCTTCTCCTTCCTCATTTGTTTTTCGTTTTCCTATTTTCTTTTTCTTATTTAGTTTTATTTTTTTTAGTTTTGGATTTCTTACCTCTTTCACTTTCTTCTTAAATGTTCTGGGCTGGTTTTTTTTTTTCTCCTTTCTTTCTTGTTTTCTACGTTCGCTTCTTTCTTTCATCTTGTTTTACTTGTTCTTGTCTTCATTTTTTTTTGCGCAATTTTCGCCAACGTATTTTTTTTTTTTTTTTGCATTCCAGTCCCATTTTTCCAGTTCAAAATTGCAGTTGGTCGTCTCTGTGTTTTCATGCTTCTTTGTATACTAATGTTATTGCCTTCTGTATTTTCTATTTCATCACACCTCTTGTTTTGCAAATTGTTAAAGTTCTATGTTTCAATTAATGGATTTAGGTCCAAACAAGTTCTATATTTGATTTTTCCAAACATTTACTAACACTTCAGGTAATGCGTACCACTCGGTCAAGTCAATCAATTAGTCACTCCGTATACTATTTTTCCAAACATACACCGAAGTACCTCTGTCAATCACTCAGTATATGTCTTTTTGTTCTAAACATATACAGTACTAATGTATATCACTCAGCAATCCATCAGTCACTCAGTATACGGTCTTTCCAAACAAATCCCAGTACTTAAGTCCAAGTGTTTCACCCAGTCAATCTATCACTCAGTATACAATCTTTCCAAGCATACAGCAGTACACATGTATATCACTAAGCCCATCCATCAGCCAGTCCGTACAGTCCGCCCTTCCCGCAGAACTGGTCGGAGATGGAGTTCCGATGGCTGCAGCTCGTGGCGTGCCTCGCTCTCTCCGTCGGGGACATCTCCATGGCTCTCTGGGACACCTACGGAAGCCCCACGCCCTCCAACGTGCGTACTAGGGGGAAACAGATAGATAGCTAAGTAGATATAGTTAGATATAAATGGAGAGATTAGTACACATTTAGTTGATTATTCCTTTTAAGCAATTAACATCATTGATTATCTGATGTTACCTGAAGGTCTGTATCATTATCATTATTACTACTAATATGTAATGTAATATGTATTATATCATTATTTACGTATATCATTATTATGCGCGTTACTGTTTTCCGTTTCAATATCATTATTTTTATTATTACATTTACTACAACTACTGTTACCATACCACTGCTACTACTAACAGCTACTATCGATATTTCTACTATAGCTTCTACTACCTCACTACTGTACGTTACCATACGATAACAATGTAGCAGCACCGTCTCTCTCTCTCTCTCTCTCTCTCTCTCTCTCTCTCTCTCTCCGGCAAAGTCATGCAACTCCACAACACACACACTTTTCAAACTTTATAGGGAGATTCTCGACAATTTTCCCCTAACTTGATATTCTTCACGCTTTCCTAACCCAGCCGGCCGTCTCCTCTACGACCTTCCTTCCTTCTTCATCCACTCACCTAACTTCATTCCACAGACGGGTCACCTGGCGCACTTGGGCGGCGCTATCGCAGGTGTGCTGGTGGGCATCTACGTGCTGAGGAACCTGAAGATGAGGCGGTGGGAGAAGTACTGTTGGTGGGTGGCGCTGATCCTCTACCTGGTGCTTATAGGCGCAGGGATCATCCTCAACGCTACCTTACCTGTGCCTGGCTTCTTCCCATCCAACGATAAATAGTGGGGGGAAGGGAGTGGGTGTTGCGGAGGTAGAAGGAGGGGGGTGGGTAAGGGGGTAAGGGAGTAGTGTGTGTGTGTGTGTGTGTATGTGTGTGTGTGTGTGTGTGTGTGTGTGTGTAGACTGCGCTTGTATATATGATAAAATATATTTACGTGTTGTGTTCCCGTTTCACCTCGCGGGCAAGACTAATGGACAGAATGTTTCCTGTTGCTTGTTTATTTGTTTGTGTTCATGTGTGTGTGTGTGTGTGTGTGTGTGTGTGTGTGTGTGTGTGTGTGTGTGTGTGTGAACGTCAACAAACACACTTATAAGCACAACAGGATAACGAAGGGCTTCTTCCATGGAAACGCAATAACAACAACAAAAAAAAAAGAAAAAAAAGAACGAGGAAGGAAATACAACGACAGCAGCAGCAGCAACAACAACAACAACAACATCGGTGTAAAACATACCCCAAAACACCTAAATCATAACCTCAAAAAAACAAAAAAAAACAAAAAAAAAACAAACAAACATACAAAAAAAATAAAATAAAAAACATTGAAAAACTACAAACGTTGATTAATGAAGAAAACAAAAAGTTGCATTTATCACACTGTCAGCTAGAAAAAGAAGCAAGAGAGAAAAAAAGAGAATGACAGCAAGACACCCCAAAACACAAACTATATATATAACTAGCTAACCAACTTACTAGACTAGCAACGTAGTGTTCAGTCCATATTGTCTGTGATACTTGTTCCGAGGAAGCTGAGGTCTATGTATAAGGCATTATCATTTATTAATCTTAAGGCTATGCAGGTATCCATGTAGATAAAGTTTTATATCGTGTGGTCAAATCTTTAATTAAGGTTACGTTTTACACTCTGAAATAAATAATAGAGAAGCGAGCACAGAAACAAAAATTGGAAAGTTAGATTTTAGGTTAGGTAAATGTTCTATAAAAGCTAGAAAGAATGGACTTTATGTTGGAGGTAATGAAAGTGAGAGACTCGCTAGGAAAATTAAGATGAGGAGAGACCGTGTCATGTTCGGAAAAGTTAGGGTGTGAATTGTGATGGTGATAGTGATGATGGTGTGTGTCATATTCTGGAAAGCTAAGGAAGATTTCGATGATAATGGAAATGAAGAAGAGAGAAGAGAGTGAGAGTCATGTTCGGAAAAGCTGGTGTACAATGTCGTGATGATGTTGTGATGATGATATGAAAGTCTTTATGAAAATCACCCAGACGAAGGAAACGTGTGTCATGTTCGAGAAAGATGAGGAGCATTGTGATGATGATAGAAATGAAAACAAAAGTGAGAGTCTTCAAAGTGTGCGTCATGTTCGGGAAGGCTGAGGAACATTGCAATGATGGTAGCGATAAAAAAAGGTGTGTGAGTCTTTAAGGAAATCACTAACACCATGAGGCAGAGCTGAGGTGCCTTGTGGTAAAATAGCGAAGCAGTGAATAAAAATATGTTGATTTTATACTTTGTTACTTAAGCTGTGTTCTCTATGGCGGTGGATGGGTTTTCTCAGGGTCAGAATAACTTGGATGAACGCTATCACACTCGAGGGCTCCAGGTTATGAGTCAACTTAAAATAGTGTGTCGGGTCGCTGCCTCCTCCCCGCTACCTCTTGGCAAGTGACTTCTCCCGTTTTCTTTGGGCATGAAAAAAGCTGCATTGGTACGAGGGATGCGGCGAAGACTAACCTAAATTTAAGCTCAGTGATTCTTGTGTAGACATTCTAAAGCGTGGGTGCATTAGGTAAAGGTCAGTATCGGCGCCATTGAGTGGGAAATGTTACACCATGAAAATGAGAGTAAACATTGATGACCTTATTACCTCACGTTGTAAGTCAGGTTGTCCGAACTATGATCCAGTTTCACAGTCCAACAGAGTGTCCTTTTAACCACCTGAACCAAACTATACAATCCTACACAATCCATAATGATGAGGTTGTCGACGCAGCACCAAGAACTTAAAAGATTTCTCGCTAAGTTTCCTCAAATTTCACAACTTTTACATTGACACAAAACATTACGCTAACAATTTTACAAGTCTTTGGTGTTGGTTTGGGAGCTTGCAAACCCTAAGTTATGAGACAGTGGCTGGGTGGTGCGGCCCTTGCCAACCCACCCCAGCCAGGCACGCCGCTCCTCCACACCACCGGCGCTTTCCTGAATGTTTAACGGTGCATATCTAACCGTCTGTGCACCGATACCTTTGTTTATTAATTTACCTGTACACACACACACACACACACACACACACACACACACACACACACACACACACACACACACACACACTTTAAATGAACTAGGTAGAGTTTTTCAATCCTGTGTTAAAACTCTTATCTGTATAAATGGTTTCTAAATAACAACGTAATTAACTGAAACGATAAAAAAAGGTCGTTAGCATCACCCCAAAAGTATTCACTGCATTATCTATTCATTTGGGAAGAAAAAGAACGAGATTAAGCCACACACACACACACACACACACACACACACACACACACACACACACACACACTCTCCCCCTTCCCTCTCCCACACAAATTTCCCCACTAACCTCACCCCCCCCCCAAAAAAAAACCCCACATACTTCACCCATATCCCTCAACACACACCTTTCACACTCTAAACCAAATGCAAATGTTGACGCCACTTTTACTAATTAAGCTTGAACCTCTTACCGTACCTGATAATTCGCGGGCCTAACTAATCTAAACATCGTCCAATGCACCGCCTCAAATGGGCCGCCCAGTACCTACTCCCACGCAAACACACGACACATTTTTTGCCGTCTGGGGCCAACTGTACATAGCCGGCAGGACCCACAGTGTTACCAGCTCAATTTTCCGACCCTGAGTGTTCTGTGAGTACAAAATATATTGAGTTTAAGACATATGTGTAGTGTTAGACTGTCACATGTATACAGGAGAGGCAGAGAGGGAAAAAGAGCTAAATAAATGTATAAATGTTAGGGCGGACTATGTAGCTAAATGTTGATAGATAGATAGATAGATGATAGATGGGGAAACATAGATAGTTAAATACGTATGCATAGATAGGTAGATAGATAGAAAAGAAAGAGATGAACAGATTCACTAGATGGTTAATTGAGAAAACTGTGTTGCTGCCTAACTGACATTTATTCGATAACAACTGAAATCTCTCTCTCTCTCTCTCTCTGCTCGTGTGTGTGTGTGTGTGTGTGTGTGTGTGAAAACCATAACGTAAAAAAACTGACGAAAACACATTTACTCGCATGCAATGACGATAACGTTTTGTAATTTCCTGTCACAAAAGTTGCTCACTGTAGAATATTTTGATCCTCTCTGTGTCTAAGTCGATGTCACTGTACACTGACAACCGAGAAAAGTGAATATAAAGTAGGAGAATAAAATATCACGAAAAAATGCATAGTTCCTTTAGAATATTCCTCCTTGGTTAGCGAACGAGAAGTATGTGTGTATGAGTGTGTGTGTGTGTGTGTGTGTGTGTGTGTGTGTGTGTGTGTGTGTGTGTGTGTGTGTGTGTGTGTGTGTGATTCCAGAAGGGCGGTTAACAAAGGCTCTTCCCACGGTAACTCACTCTTACAGGTATTATTCACGATCAAACAGGTAAGATAACGCAGTTTTCCACCTGTCCTCCCCTGATACCTTTCATACCTTTCCGTTACCTACTAAGTGAAGACCCTAACTTTACCTTCCTCTACTCTCCCTTTCCATCCTGATAATACCTAATAATAGTACCTTTCCGTTAACTATTGAATGAACACCTTAAGTTTACCTATCCCTTTTTATCCTTCTAATACAACAGGTAAGTACACACATATATACCTTTCCGTTAACTAAGTGAAGACCCCGAGTTTACCTTCCGTTAATTTCCTTTACATACCTTTCCTTTCCTCTCCTTTTCTACTCTTCTTTATCAAAAATATGGCTCGACAAAAAGAAGTTATCCCCGTCCCCCCCCAAAACACCCGTCAAACAGTTCATGCTCGGCTACCTTCACAAATTAATTCCACTTTCGGTTCTTAATTAACGTAGACCGAGGAAACTTTCCACATTTTTTCGTGTGTAAAAAAAATTCCCTCCCCAGCCCGGACGTAACGAAGGGTGCCGGAAAGGGGGTCTCGGGGCTATTTAACGACACTTTTTTTATACCGAAGTTGCCGTCGTATGTGTGTGTGTGTGTGTGTGTGTGTGTGTGTGTGTGTAATTATGCCGCCAAGTCGCCTTTCTCAGTCTTAAGTGGCGTTAATTAATCTCTCAAGGACATAATTGAAGTACTACAACAGAGGCGGTGAAGAGACAAACATGGAGTTATATAAGCAGGGAAGGAGGGGGAGAGAGAGGGGGTGGGGGAGAGAGGGGGGAGGAGAGAGAGAGAGAGAGAGAGAGAGAGAGAGAGAGAGAGAGAGAGAGAGAGAGAGAGAGAGAGAGAGAGAGAGAGAATAGTTGTAGTAGTAATAGTAGTAGTAGTAGTTGTTATTGTTGTTGTTGGAAATGGTACTGGTGTTGGTATTGTTGTTGTTGTTGTTGTTGTAGTTGTTGTTGTTGTTGGTGGTGGTGGTGGTGGTGGCGGCGCAGTAGTGGTAGTGTTGCCAGTAGACGGATACAGATGAGTTTAGGTTTATTATATCGAAATTGTGTGCGAAGTTAAACCGCTTCGCTATACATACTTATAAAAACAAATCTTTTCAGGTACGGATAGAAAAAAAAGGCTGAAGAAAAAGGCAGGAGAAGAAAACACTGAATTAATCTGATATTCTCCGCTACAAGAAATTGCAGCTTAGTTTAGGTAGCAAGATGGAATTACAGAGCTTGGCCGCCTGCGCATCTGAATACAATAAAAAAAAATAAAAATAAAAAATAAACCCATGGTAATAGGTTTTCCACGAGGAAGCGGTTGAAAAACATCTTAATGCGGATGTGACCTGAAGTTAACGTAATAAAATATGTTTAGTGTGTGTGTGTGTGTGTGTGTGTGTGTGTGTGTGTGTGTGTGTGTGTGTGTGTGTGTGTGTGTGTGTGTGCACGAGTGAGCCTGGAGGGGAGGATAAAGAAAAAGAAAAAAAAGAAAAAAAGTCACCGATTGAGCGGCCAAGCGAAGCCTTACGCCGGAGCGAGAAAACCAAGGGACAAGGGAGCAATGCTGTGATCTGGTTTTGCTGCTACTACTACTACTACTACTACTACTGGTACTGCTACTATTACTACTACTACTACTACTACTACTGGTACTGCTACTACTACTACTACTGGTACTACTACTACTACTGGTACTGCTACTACTACTACCTCAGCCTTCTCATCGTTACGAAATACGGAACTTACATTAGACCTGGAGGCGGAAACTCAGGACCAGAGACACGCCAGTCCTCGTCGACAGACCGACTCGATCGGCTAGATTTCCATCGCCGATAGAGTCGGTCTGTCGGGCCCGTTCCCCTGGTGACACTAGGCCTAAATCTTTGATGAAACTCAGGACGGAAACGAAGAAATTTTACAAAAACATCGAAGGGAAACTATACAACCTTATTCTCTTCCATACGACAAAAAAAAAAAAAAAAAAAAAATACAATGATTACTAAAATTCCAAAAAGAGAAGGGTATCATTGAGCGGATACGGGCCGGTCTTTATAATTGTTTACATTGCGTTTCCGGGAGTGCTCACAAACAGAACACACACACAAAAAAAAGCATAGCCAGGCCAGTGTATAGGGGCCCCCATTTGTTATATTTCCCATGCCGAGCGAGGAACAAAAGCAATTACAAGTTTTAGATTCAATAATGTATTTATACTCGCTCATAAACTCACATATTCAGTCCTTTTATGTCACTATATATATTTTTTCAGCATCATTATTATATGCACTTATTTAGGACGACGCACAAACATGAAAAAAGGATCATACAAAAACAATATTGACATCCTGACATGCTAACTTACATTCTCCTATCTAACACACTTTCTTTTTCTCCATTTTGAACCTTATTAACATTTTTTTCCCCTCCACACGCGGGACATTTCCTCTCTTTTCTTTTTCTGAGTTTTTTTTTTATTTATTTATCAGCCTCTTCATGACTTCCCTTCATCTCCCTTCATTGCCTCTCCACACGCTTTTATAAGTACACACCTGAGCCTTACAGATACCTTCCCACAGACATTCTTTTCTATGCCTGGATAACCTCATTTTTCATTCGTAAGGTAGACAGGCCTGGCTATAAAACCAAGCTCATTACCTTTACTTGGAGCACCTGTGAGCGACTGCATCTTAACTTAGCCTGAAATCGATAATGGATCTCGGATGGCCAGTCGAATACTATTACAACTACTATTACTTTTGCTACTGTTATTACTGCTACAACCATTACTACTACTACTACTACTACTACTACTACTACTACTGTTACTTCTGCTGCCACTGATTCCGCTACTATTGTTACTACTGTACTACTATTACTGCTTCTACGACCACAAATGATTTTCAGTACAATATTCTACACCTACAAAGACTTATACAAAGACAAACGTACTCAGTTCCGGCCCACTTCTTGTATTCTTTCTTTTCCTTCCTCATCCTTCCCCTTTGCTGCAGCCACTTGCCGCTATTAGGTTTCAAATAGCCAATCCACGACATCCAAGGTCTTCCACAACAATATACTACAATTACATGATCACAAGTAACTAAGATAAGTCTAACCTCCGCTGACCTACATCTTCTACAGCTTGTTTTTCTCCTAACATATCTATACCAAACCTCACATATCAAAACTGGCGCCTCTACAACAACTCTCCACTACAAGAGCCTTCTACAAGTACAAAGCCCTCATTACCTACTACGACTAACCTAATCAAATTTGACATACCTCTTCCTTAACACTTCACGTTACACACCCTCCAGATCTCTTCAGTGTTACTCGTTTTCCGTCTCCACTACACTACAAGAACCTTCTACAGCTACAAGGGGATAATTACATACAACTACTAGCCTAATACAACCTGACATACCTCTTATTTACACATCCTTTCCCTCTTCCTTCTCTTCCCTTATTTTCTCGTCACACGCTCTCCAGATCTCTTCAGTCTCACTCCTTCTTCGTCGCGTCCTTTTACTTGGATTTGGCTTCAACCTCGGCCACGGTCTCTGGGAGGAGTGTGCGGTTGGTCTCCGGCAGCAGGAGGGTGAGGATACCGGCGCCCACGGAGGTGACGCCGAAGAGGATGAAGGGAAGGGCGTAGTGGACCTCACCCTAAGGAAAAGAAGGGAGGAAGGATATTAGTTTGACGTATTAAAGGATGCCAAAGGATGCTAGTCTGACGCTTATGAACCAACGGGATAGAGGATGCTGTGGTCCGTTCTAGTGAGTCTGTCAGAACTCTATCCAGCTTGTGAGAATTCCATTGATCTTTTACTCCGAGTCTGCGTAACGTGATCTCAAGTGACAACAGGAAATGAAGACCTGCGCCATTCATTTATCGTAAGTAAGTAAGTTTCTTTCAAGAGGAGGGTATCTGGGCACCTCTCCTCCCGAAATTGACCTCTCTTTCGGCCACCTCTTTTGATTCTTTTTTGTAGGAGCAGCGAGTAGCGGGCTTTTTTTTATTATTGTTTCCTTTTTTTGTGCCCTAGAGCTGTCTCCTTTGTTGTAAAAAAAAGTTATAACGTTTTGATGATACAAGAATATTTGAATGCATCAGTTATCCCCTGGGAAATAAATATATCAAGAGAATGCAATTGAACGTAGCCTGAAAGAGCGGCGTGGTGGCGCGCTGCTGCTGCCATCTGGTGGAATTGGTTTTAGGCAGAGTCGCTAGGAGGGTTGATAGTTTCTTTTTATTTTATTTTCCGATAGAAGGAAACTCTCAAAGGGTTTAACAAAAAAAAAGAGTAGATAGGCCGAGGCACGCTGCTTCCACAAAAAACAGCAGATGGAGTTACCAGCCGCCCCCCCCAAAAAAAATAGACATTGTGAATTTAGGGTCAAATGTGTTATGGTGTCTCCTCCTGAAAGAGCTGAAGTCATCGGAAAAAGGAGCTACGGCAGATCGAAGACACTGAATAAGAAAGTCATATATATTTGACCAGGAGCAAAACATACGTAAGACAGGTACAAAATCAAGTGTCTCGATAACTTGTCAATATGATATGCTGGTGAGCACTGGTGAGTCTGTTGGCTTGTGGAATGATGACACAGCTATAAAAAAAAGCACACAAGCCTGGTTAAACGTAGTGTGTGTGTGTGTGTGTGTGTGTGTGTTGGCAGGCGAGTGGCAGGCTGTGTTTAGAGGGTATGCCAAAACAGTATATATCGGAGACACCTGCCGCAGACACGCCCTTGAATCGAGTGTTCGTGAGGGGGCGGCGAGATGAATATAAATAGAGAGAAAAGAGTTAAATAAAAGTGGAATTCAGGTAAATGTTCCTCTCTGCTTTGGAAATGAAAATTCTCACTTGAAGATTGTGATGGAAATATGTTCGAAACGTAAATAGAGGGGAAAATTAAAGTGCTCAAATAATCTATTAAAAGAAAATATAGCTGGAATGGATGCATTTATTACTTCATGCATATGGAAGGGTACAGTATTACTTTTGTTAAATGAAGCAGGTCGCGCACATTAAAATGCAAATTTGATGAATATAAAAGTATCTAAAAATATTCCGTAAATAAAGGTGAATTTCAGTTCGTAATCTCACGTTTGAAAATAAAAGTTTAGTTGCGTTCACACAGGAAATATATCACGCGCCAGTATAGTATGAGAGACGCAGGCTGGTATTACAAGATACTTTGCAATATCACATCAGCTATTTCTAAAGGTCAAAGAGGGGATCAATCGGGTTCTAATGCGTGTTTCTTTAGGTTCACGGTACAGAAGAAGGGTCAGACTTCCACCAGGGTCATAAAAACTACCCCTGGAAATGCCCACAACTCCTACGAAAGCCTTGTCAAATATGTGTTCTTGGGCGGCGAAATGTTTCATAATCCGACCCGTATAATTCTATAAACGAAAGGGTCCCGGCAGTTTGTAATTCATGCTTGTAAAATTAATTCAATATACAGTTTTGAGCAAGAGTACGAAGGAGGAAGGGAACTGAAAACCGCATCTGGTAAAATATGCAGAGAAAATTTTAAAAAGGCAAAAAAAGTTCTAATTCTCCTTTTTCCAGGTAAGAATATTAAATTTTTAAACACTCATATCCATCAAACATCCTTTTTATGTGTGTGTGTGTGTGTGTGTGTGTGTGTGTGTGTGTGTGTGTGTGTGTGTGTGTGTGTGTGTGTGTGTGTGTGTGTGTGTGTGTGTGTTCATCTGAAAGAAAAAAATACTTCTCTTTACTTCGCTATCGTTTTCTTTCCTCCTTTCACAGGGAATTGCAAAGACAGTCGCATCTTGTAAAATATGCAGAGAAAATAAAAAAAGAGGCAAAAATTTCAAATGCTCCTTTTTTACAGGTAAGAATATTTTTAGACACTCATATCCATCAAACACCCTTTTTTTATGTGTGTGTGTGGGTTCCTTCACTTGACAGAACACCTTAATTAAAAATGGAGCAGCGAGTAGCGGGCTTTTTTTATTATTGTTTCCTTTTTTTGTGCCCTTGAGCTGTCTCCTTTGTTGTAAAAAAAATAAAATAATAAAATCAACAACACTACTCATGCAATGGAACACGGGGAAAAACTAACGAATGATTTCTCATCTGGAATTATTATGGTTGAAAAAAAATCTTCATTGCAAAAAGCATCAATTTCATGGGTCAGCAATGGCCACTAATCAGAGTAACAAAGAGGAGGAGGAAGAGGAGAATGAGGATGATGATGAGGAGGAGGAGGAGAAGATCGAGGATAAGGAACTGGATGAAGATGACGCTATGGGTAATGATGAAAATGATAACGATGATGATGATGAGGAGGAGGAGGAGATCGAGGATAATGAACTGAATGAAGATGACGATATGGGTGATGATGAAAATGATAATAATGATGATATGACATAGAAGGATTAGGAATATGACCACGAGGATGTAGAGGAAGGATATGAAAATGAGAATGCGGAAGAAGAAGAGGAGAAAGAAGGAGAGAGAAAAAAAACCCCACGCAACAAAAGTATCATTAAAAACAAATTGTGTAAACTCTAATCTCGAAAGACATTATGGCAGAGAAGATTAAATGAGAGGAGTAATGAGAGAAGCGTGACCAAGAGCTGTTTAGAGAAGGCGAGGAAGGAGAAGACGAGGGAGAAGATGGTAAGAACGACTTTGATAAGAACAAAGGACGATAGTTAAGTAAAAGAGAAATATTTTTTGTACATTCAGATGAACACACACACACACACACACACACACACACACACACACACACACACACACACACACTGATGAGATAACAAATACCCCTTCATTCTAAATTATGCTTTGTTTTAGAGAGTTTTTCATTTCTCAAGAGTGGTTTTCGCATTCATGGAGCAGAAGCCTTGTCAAACTATCACTTGCTTCATAATACTACCCATGGCAATACTAATATGACCTCTACCAAAGCCTTATCTAATGTGGGTGTGTAAGCCCCGATACGAAAATGATAATACTTTCTTGATTGACGACAATGTATACTTACCAACACCAGGACAATACTTTCTTGACCAACGGTACTTGCCACTACCACCATGACAATACTTTTTTGGCTAACAGTGCATACTTGCCCCCACCACCACCAGGACAATACTTTCTTGACTGACGACAATGTATACTTACCAACACCAGGACAATACTTTCTTGACTGACGGTACTTGCCACTACCACCATGACAATACTTTCTTGGGTGACGGTGCAGACTTACCAGGTGGGTGACGATGTAGGGGGTGATGACGCAGCCGATTCGGGCGATCATGGAGCACGTGCCCACCGCCACATTGCGTACGTTGGTGGGCATGAGCTCCACCATGAAGAGGTACTGCAGCTGGAACACGGCCGTCGTGAAGAACTTGCCGAGGTTCACCAGGAAGAGGTTCACGTAGATGAGGTCTGTGGGTGGGAAGAGGCGGTTGGTTACTCACACATTAGCCCGTCCGTTTCGACTGGCACGATTTGGCTTTCACTGGTAGCCTGGTAACATAATATAGTCCCAGGTCTTTCTCTGCCCCTGTGGACGATAGTGGAGTGTTTCCCATGTGGTATTGGTACGCTGGATATCAACTTCCAAGGTGCATGACTACACTTTTCTTCATTGAATTGTAGCAGCCACTTTTTGTTCCATTCCTGTAGCTTGGTGATGTCTTCTTGTGGGAAATTCGCAGTCAAGGGGTTAAATTCTCTACTCATTTTTAGGGTAAAGGAGAGAGATGAAGGGAAAACTAATCATATCACTATATACAAACGTAGATGAGGTCTATGGGTGGAGAAAGGTGGTTGGTTGCTGACATCTTTATTTCTTTATTCACTCATTATTTGGGTAAAGATCAGGCATAAAATAGAAGAGTTAGGCCAAGTTGATCACTGACGCCATGTTGTTGCCAAAGGAGAAGCGCGATATTCAAACTGATGGTGTTATGATAGTGTTTTCTCGTGCTCTAAGAATCATTAGGATCTCGGAGAAGTAACGAAAACACACACACAAAAAACCTATCGTATCAGTATCAATTTGAGTTTCGGGCGCCTCCATTGGTAACAACATAACAACTGCGATGAAGCTGGTCAAAATCTCCTACTCAATGGCTCTGAGGGTAACGAAGAGAGAGACCAAGGGAAAAAATAAACAAATCAATAATACAAGACCCCCGCAACACTCAGCTTCCTCGAACCTAATACCGAGAAAGATGCCAAACAAGTGTGATTAAATTTAGTTATAGATGTGTTATGATACGCCTCATTTGACCACGTTATTGGATGAGGGAGACCCGAAAGAGGACGATGAGTAGCTTCCAGGAGAAAAGTCTATAGGGTCTTAGGGTAGAAAACGGGGGAGATGAAAGAGCTGAAGCGGATCAGGTCTGTCAAGAGGAGAAAGACGGTTGGCTAATGGAAACGATTGGCGAAGATGGGATGGAGGGAGAAGGCGAAGCGAAGGATTATTAGGAGTACCGGAGAGAAGAAGAAGGAGTAGGATGATAAGGGGAAACAGCCACAAGCGAAGGATTATCAGAAGTACAGGAGGAAGGAATAGGATAGAAAAGGAAAAAAAGAAAGAGGGAAGGATTGTTAGGAGAATAGAAGGAGAGACTATTAAGGAGTAGGATGGAAAAGGAAGGGAGAAACGAGCGAAGGATTATCAGGAGTAAAGGAGGAGAGAATAAGAAGGAACAGGACGAAAAGGGGAAGAAAAAAGGAGCGAAAGACTGGGATTGATAAGGTCACTTGACGAAGAATGGTTCCGAAATTGTTAGAAAAAGAATGGACGAGAATGTCACGCAAGGAAAGGTTAAAGGGAAAAAAGAGAAGGAGGAGGAGGAAGGTGAAGGATACGGGAAACGAATAATACTTAGAGGATAGATGGAAAGGGGAAAAAAGGAGGAAGAAATGAGGTTGAGAAGAAAAAGAAATAACTGAGGGATGGGAAAAGTAAATTAATGAGGAAAGAGGGAAAGGAAAAAAATAGGGAAAAGAGGACAAAGAAGAGATGGGATTGAGAAGGAAAAGAAAAAAAATAACTTAGAGATTGGAAAGGATAAATTAAAGAGGGAAGAAAGAAGGAAGAAAATAGAGATTAGAAGACGAGGAAGAGATGAAGATGATGAGGAGAGGAAAATTTTGAGAGATTGAAAACGATAAATTAAGCAAAGGAAAGAAGGAAAGAGATACAATAGAGAAAAAAGGACGAGATAAATTTTGCGAAGAAGAGGAGGAAAGTTTGGAAAGCTTCGTTTAGTCGGCGCAACATCTGTGGTCATATGCCGGAGAGGGACAGAAGGGGAAGGAGTTATAGGAGAAGGGAACAGACCCCAGGAGACGGGACACAACCCCCGATTAATACATGGTACCCATTCACTGCTGGGCGGACAGGGGCGTAGGGTATCGGAAAAGCCGCCCAAATTTTTCCACCCCGCCAAAAGAGGAGGAGGAAAAGGAAGTAATAGGGAAGCGAAGCACGATACGTCTAAAATTTGTTAATGCTGCAGAAAGCGAAAGAGGGAAGGAAGGTCAAGAGGAGAGTGGAATTTAGAGATAAGAATTCCAACCTGAAATACATCCATAAATTATACTACCGAGACAGGAAGACGGCAGGACAGAGACAAGGACAATAAGGAAACGCGAGGAATGGACGAGATGTGAGCGAGGTGAAATATAAAAATGTGAAGGAAAACATTGACGAAGAAAAGGCTGAGGAGGGAGGACACGCACTCACCGAGAAAGGAGGATTGCAGGATGGAGGCAAGGGGAGAGACGAGAGGAAAAATAGAACTGGAAGGGACGAAATGCGAGCGTGGGAGGAAGGAAGATGATGCAAAGTAAAACGTGGAGGAAATTAAAACTGTCCACCCAAAAAGGAAATCATGAAATAACCGAAGAAAGAAGCAGAGAAGTAATAAGAGACAGAGAATTAGAAATGAAAAGGGGCAGGGAATAAACGAAGATTGGGTGACAGAAAGAAAAACAAAAAATGGAAATGAGAAAAAAGGAGGAAATAAATGAAAAAGTGGATGAAAAAAGGAAAACAAAAGATAGGAAATGAGAAAAAGCAGGAAATAAATGAAAAAGTGGATGAAAAAAGGAAAACAAAAGATAGGAAATGAGAAAAAGCAGGAAATACATTATGAAAAAAGGATGACATAAAATTAAAACAAAAAATTAACAGAAATAAAACAACAGGAGAAATGATGCGGCTTTTAACTAACTGCGTAGATATTAAATGAAATGTATGATACCAAAATAGAACACTGTGAACGTTTTTTAATAGCTGAACGTTCTATTAATACCACACTTTTCTCACTCGTTCTATTTCAATCACTCACGAAGCCTGGAGCGACAGATCAACCATTACATATATCAGTCTTTCCACATTTCCACAACAAAATAATTACGCAACTTTTTCCAGCAACACTTCGTAAAAATATCACTGTCGCAATCTATCCACCTCTTCAGCGAGCTTGGGGAACGTAAACACAGGATCGGCAGGAAAACACGACCATGAAAATAACGCTTGCTGCTCTGTCCTCGCCTACCTGAACACCTGACCCGACCTATCCCGACCCCCCTCGTCCTTTTTATCTTCTAATCAAGGGTTTAGTAAGAAGTGGGTTAGTGGAGAAGGTAAGACGGTGGGAATGTATAGTTGAAAGGTGTGGGCTCGTTAACTGTTCTGATGTACTTACTTCCACTACTACTACTACTACTACTACTACTACTACTACAACTACTACTACCACCACTAACACCACCACCTATCCCTTCTAAGCCCATGCCGCCCTAACCCGCTTCGCCCTTCCTCTACTACCGCCCACACCCCATCCCTGCCCCGCCCCGGTCCGCCCCGCCCCCCGCCTTACCTCGGGGTACGGCAAGGATGGCCAGCAAGCACAACCCGCAGGCCACGAAGAGTCCGGACATGGTGGGTCGTCGGCCGTACCTGGAGGAGGATTAGAGTGAGTTTGAGGGATCGAGGCGCCTTGCAGAGAGAGTTTAAAAGGATTCAGGAACATTAGGGCGAAAGCAAGTTCTCTCTCTCTCTCTCTCTCTCTCTCTCTGAAAATAACCTGCAAAAAGGGATGCAAAGAGGGCGGAAAAGTATACAGGAGGAGGCAAAGGAGAAATAGACATGGAAAGAATAAAAGGAAGAGGAGGAGGATGAAAAAATAAAGGAAAAAGAAAAGAAACAGGAACAGGACAAGGAGGAAGAGATGAAAAAGGAGGAGGAGGAAGAAAAGGAGACGGGAAGGTAAGCTGCAGAAGAGGTTGAAGAGAGGTGGAGAAAATGTACATTGATGAAGGTAAAGAAGCGATAGGAAGAGGAGAAGATGGGAGAGGAGGAGGAGGAAGAATATCTGAAGGAGAAGAACTAAAAGAAGAAAGGAATAGCTGCAAGGAGAGACAGGAGATGGTGAAGGAATAGGAGGCAGGCTATAAGATGACGCATAGGAGGAGGAGGAGGAGGAGGAGAAGAGAAAGGAACAGAGAAACAAAGCAGAAGGATCAGAAGGAAACATTACGGGAAAGACTGCGATATAAAAGAGCAGGAACCCCAATAAAGGGATTAGGTACTAGAGCGGGAAAGAATTGGAAACCTTTTAGCGATTCAGATTGAGAAAAATAAGATAATCCCCGAATCCATAAAACGTTAATGTGCTGTTGACGATAAAGAAATATACGAAGGTAACAAAACCCACTCTGTATCTATCCATCTATCGCTCGATCTATCTATTTATCTATGTATGTATGTATCTATCTATCTATCGCTCCTTGGGTTGCGTAAGGAAAAGAACGAAGGATGAAAGCGAGCAACAGAGGGAGAAGAAAGATCATTGAGTCTAGTTGAAAACAATGCAAATCTGCTCTTCCACTTTTACTAATTGAGAGGTCATACACTTGCTAGGCACTTAAATCCTACACGCTTGCCTATTGAAACCTGAACACACACACACACACACACACACACACTTCTGCGCTCTTGATTCATAAAACTTCAAAGAAATAAGTATAGAGGATAAACTAGAGCACACACACACACACACACACACACACACACACACAGACAAAACACACACGCAAATATAGTAAAATACCGAATAAGCAAAACCACAACCTTCGAAAATACAGTCTTGAAAAGGGAAAGCAAAAACGAAGACAGTGAAAAAAAGGCAATGATTAAATAAGATAAACCACAGAACACAGAAAAAACAATGATGAATGAAACTAATTAGGATCGTACTACTAAAGATATCAACGCCAAAGCAATATTAGACAAGGCTTTCGTCTATAGGAGTTTCGGGCATTTCCAGGGGTAGTTATATGACCCTGGTGGTAGTCTGACCCTTCTTCTGTACCATGAACCTAAAAGAACACTCATTAGAACCCGATTGATCTCCTCTGTGGCCTTTGGAAATAGTTGATGTGGGAGCGTCTAACATTACCGAACTAAGACTGACGAGAGGGAGGTTTGCACACTTTCTATATACAACACACACTTACTTGTCAAGGGGGTAGATGAAGACGACAGCGGAGGGTAACTCAACCATGCCGGACGAGAAGATCATGAGGAAGGGGTCGGCCTTGATGTTGGCACCGGAGAAGATGAGCCCGTAGTACACGCTGGCGGCCACGAACCACAGGAAGAACGAGATGAGGCAGCGGCGGCGCATGATCGGGGTACGAACCAGCGTCACCTGATCACTGAACGTCCCCGCCACCGCCCGGGACCAGCGCGCCAGACGTGACTCCTTCCCCTTGTCCTCGCCGCCTGCCTCGACCGCCGCCTCCTTCTCCTGCTGCGTGAGGCAAAGGGAAGGGATGTAGAGCTTGGTTCATTGTGTGGTGTTGTAGATTGAAGACGAAGAGAGGAAGACGTAGCAATAGAGTCGTCGCGATTATTATTAGGAGAATAGCAAAAAAGAACAATGTATATATGAGTGTGGTATTGTGAATTTAAGACAGAGAAGATGCATATGGTCATCGTTGTTATGGTCATGAAGGACACCGCAAACAATAAGAATAAAAGAACAATATATGATTTACGTACTGTAGTCCTTGCTTCATCACGTGACGTAGAGAAAAGAAGAAGAAAATAAAGAAGAAAGGAAGGAAAAGAAGAAGAAAGGAGAAGAAAAAAACATAAAATGAACAAAAAAAAGAAATATATTAATAAAATCACACAGAAAACAACATCGACAACAGGAGTAAGCTAACAGACAGACAGACAGACCAACATTGTGAAGATAAAACGCACAGGAAAATAAAATATATCTAGTCTTTGTCGTCATGATTAAAGGGACGGAGAAAAAGAGAGCACTGAATGATTCAATGTGGTTGTCTTTGATTCATTACGTGACATTGTGAAGATAAAAAAAAAAAAAAAAAAAAAAAAAAAAAAGCTATTCGTAGTAATTGTTAAGGAGTCGCAGAATAAGAGAACAATGAGTGTTTTTTTTTTTTTTTTGCGTGAGGGAGAAGAAAAACATGTCTTGTATATGTCAATGACGTGTGTGATTTTTGTCAATAAAGCAACTCTGATGGATATTGCCTTTCATCCGTGAGCCGAATAGCACTCAGAACACTCGCTACCGCCAACACACAGAGGGAGAGACGAAAAGATGGAAAAGGAGAGAAAATGAGAGAAAAGTATTCGCCTACGGAAGAAAAAATCTATTTGTACTCTGTATGGTGAAGGGGTAGTAAACAGAAGGGCAGAGATGGTACAAGTGGTTGCTGACATGTATGATAATCACAGACACACACACAAAAAGAGTGCATGAAAAACTTGGCAGATTCTAAGAAATAAAATCAACAAAATCATACGAGTCATGGAATGCAAAGAAAACAGAAACACACACACAAAAAAAAGTCAGAGAAATGTTTGGAAATTGTCAAAGATTTTTGGTCCGATACACGAACTCATGGACAAGAAACTCACATGAAAAAAAATATATATATTAAAAAATAGAAAAAAAACATTTGAGAAAACAAAACACGAAAGAAAAAGAAATAAAGAACGAAAGAAAAGATGAGAGAGAGAGAGAGAGAGAGAGAGAGAGAGAGAGAGAGAGAGAGAGAGAGAGAGAGAGAGAGAGAGAGAGAGAGAGAGAGAGAGAGAGAGAGAGAGAGAGAGAGAGAGAGAGAGAGAGAGAGAGAGAGAGAGAGAGAGAGAGAGAGAGAGAGAGAGAGAGAGAGAGAGAGAGAGAGAGAGAGAGAGAGAGAGAGAGAAAAAAAAACAACAACGACAGAAGGAAGAAAAAAATAAAGAAAATACTCATGATTGGAAAGACTCAGAGCCAAACGAAACTACCAATGGCACTAAAATAAGATCAAAGAATATCGTAAAGAATCGAATGCCACTATAGAGCGTTAAGTGGCAGACAAAGGCGATTCAGCAGGGGAGGATCAAACGCCCTCCCTGCGCGGTGTTGCCTCGATCCTCTGTGTCTCGGAGGGTCAGGGATCCCCCACCGACTTCAAAGGGTTCCCTGCACTGGAACTGTATTTTATTGTTCTTGAGTAAAAATATATATAGTTTGCGCAGAAAGGGTTCGGTTAAGTCAAAAGAAATGGCTGTAGTCTTTTGAATATTGTGAAAAGTCGCCTTTGTTAAGTTATTCTACGTCTGTCCTTTTATTTTTTTCTTTCTTCATATTTTTCTTTTCTTTTTTGTTTCTTTTCATTTTTTGTTCTTGTTTTTTCTTTCGATTATTATTCTGTTTCTTTGTCTTCATCATCGTTTTCTTCTTCTTTTCCCCTTTTCCTATTTTCTTGCCATTATTGATATTAAAAATTCTTCTTAATATTGCTGCTCCTCTCTGGATACTTTAACCATGTGAAGAACAAAGACTACAGAAAAGAGGAGTCGGTAAGAAATCTCCCTCTGAGTATATATATTCGTTTTGGAGTCAGCTTGGTACAGTCACTTCAGTACAGGAATTAATCACGCCAAGACACAAAGGAACCGCAACTCGGCACAGTAGCCAACCCAGCACACAGAGGAACCGAGCGATGAGGCGCGTGTACCCCCGAGCCAGCGTGCAAGAAACAGAGAGCCAGGAGGGAGATGCTGAGACTAAGAGCCGATTTCACAGTCCAACACAGTGTCTTCGTAACAGCCCGAACCAAACTATAGAATCCCATACAATCCAAAATGAGGAGGTCTTCGATGCCACACTAAATACACAAGACTTTTCCCGTATAGTTTCATCAAATTTGTGAACTTAAATATAAACACCAGACACTATACAAGGAAATTTCGAAGGCTCTGGTATTGGTTTGGGAGCTTACTAACCCATCATGGGGAACTGTGAAACTGGCCCTAAGTCCTGGAAACAACTAATAACAACAAAAACTAAAAAGTACAAATAAAAAACACAGTACACACACAAAGACATCTTTACCAAATTCCCTTCCCCGGCAAGGAAACTTACGGAAACAAAAACAACAAACTTCACAAACTCACAAGAGAACAATCAGCTACTACTGCAACTCCCTTCGGCAAGAATCTAAAGTATATAGAAGAAGGAGAAGAGGTCGAAGAAGTCGTGGAGGTGGAGGTGAAAAACTGGGGAGAGTTTCCTTGGGCATCTGGTTAAGGATTAAAGATTTGAGTACGTTATTAACTTGGTATGTAAACTTCGTAAGCAAACTCTTTTTCCTGCATATCATTAACTTAGCAACGAGACAGTCACGCCCTATCTCCCCTGCTGCCTGAATGCATTAGAGTGATGGATGGGCTATACTGCGCTGGCGGATGCTGGCCTCGGTTTCCCTTGATAATTTAATATAAACCGAACATCTGATCCAAACCAAGTCATGCCTTCTCTCTATCTCAAGCTGCAAGTAATAGCCGGGTGTTGGGAAATGGTATGTTGCTGAAAGCTGGATTGGAAGGAGCGAGGCTGATTCATATATTGCATGCGTGTCTCATTATACCAGACAATTTAATGTGGACAGAACATCTAAGTCACAAGCAAGTCATGCCTTCTCTCTATCTCAAGCTGCAATTAATTGATGGATGCTAGGAAAAGTAATGCTGGGCTGGAATAGGCGGGGGACATTTACTTTTATAAACAGTTACGTGGCAAGTTTGGGTATTTTACTTCCACTGGTAGGACGGAGCTTAATAGAAGTATTATATTTTCACAGAGTTATTTAAGCCATCTTACAAACCCACACATTGAAAAACAGGTATAAAAAGACAATTCAGCCACATTACGACGTTTAGAAGATCAAGCGTGAGTCACCATGGACGGACAACACCTTAGTTACCTTGTCATGGACGCGCGAGATGAGACTCAGAACTTCGAGGTCAGGCGGTAGAGTCTTCCCGTTCGTCTTCGCTATCTCCTTCAGGATCTTGAGGGCCTCCTGGTGCCGCCGCTGGGACGCTAACCAACGGGGTGACTCCGGGAGAATCCTGGGGTAAGGGGAACACGAATGAGGGTCAACCTGAGAGAAAGGAGGAAGGAAACACAGCTGGCATGGAGGTGAGTGGAAGGGTTGTAAGAGGCGTAGATAGAAGGGAAGTAAGAGAAAGAGGAGGATTAGGAAAGAAAAAAAGGGATGAAGGTGTCAGAAAGAGGAGATAGAGAAGAGGATTGAATAAAAAGAAGAAGGAAAGGGAGGGAACTTGAAGAAGGAAGGGTGCGGGATTAGGGGAGGAGGAGAAACAGAAACAGAAGATGAAATAGGAAAAGGGAAACAAAAAGAAGGAGGAGGAGATAAAAGTTGGGACCTTCTGAGAATAATGTAGAGAAATATTGGTAGAGATGTAGGATGAAGGGGAGGGAGAGGTGGAGGAGGAGGAGAAAAGAGGAAAAAAGAGGACAAATGTGTGTGTCGGACGCGAAGTGGGTGAACGATTGTAGGGTACGGGAAACGAAGGGTCGGTGGAGTTAGCGAAAATAGGATAAAGGTGAGGGAAGGGTTGTCGAAAAAAAAAAAATGACGAGAGGAGAAAACTGGAATTTGACAAGAGGAAAACAGACCATGGTTTGTGGAGAAAAAAAAATTGCAGTATTCTTTTGTTAGATGAAGGAGAAACAAAAGGATCAGACAGTTAGAGAGATAGACAGACAGGTAGGTAGGGAGAGGGAGAAGGTTTGACAAAGGAAAATGCATAGACAGGAAAAAAGGGATTGTGGTGTGGACGGCAGGACAGACGGGAAGGGGTGACTATGGAAGGCTGGCAAGGGAGAAGGGAGCGGGGTGTGATTGAAAAAAAAAAAAAAAGATGAAAAACCCAAAATCCATTCACACCTTCCCACATACATAACTTGCAACATTTCTCGGTAAAACACTGAAGAAAAAAAGTTTTACTCATGCAAAAAATAAAAATAAAATAAAGTCGATAGCGCTTCATTCAGGCATTGATATTTTTTTTGGATAGTTCACACAAGAACAGAAAAAAAAAACAAGATCTGGCCACGACATTTTTAATACTTTAGATTTGGCAAAGCGATCTCAACCATTCCATTATCGTTGTACTCGTGTGTGTGTGTGTGTGTGTGTGTGTGTGTGTGTGTGTGTGTGTGTGTGTGTGTGTTAGCCAGCTGTTCATTTTAGTCGTCTTTCTTCTTCCCTTGTCGTTCTCTTTCTCTATTATCCAAGGTTCCAAAAATACCGTCACCCCTTTCCATTTTTTTGGCTATTTTTTGTACAACGTGTTTCTGGTAAAGTGGTTCCATTATCGTGCATCCTCTCTCTCTCTCTCTCTCTCTCTCTCTCTCTCTCTCTGCAGGAGGACCTCGGATATCAGGTAATTACTATTAACGGTATTTTTGGAACCTTGGATAATAGAGAAAGAGAACGACAAGGGAAGAAGAAAGACGACAAAAATGAACAGCTGGCTAACACACACACACACACACACACACACACACACACACACACACACACACTCTCTCGATAATGGAATGGTTGAGATCGTTTGTCAAATCTAAAGTATTAAAATGTCGGGAGTGTTTCTTGTGTGAACTATCCAAAATAAAAAATGTCAGGTAATTACTATTACCTGACATCACAACTGCCCTTGGAAAGATCTCCGCCGAAGCTTCTAATGACTCTCTTTTTGTTTAGCACATATATACAAACGTCATTGATTTTAGGAGACTTTAATCATCCTTACACAGACTGGACGTCACTCTCGAGTAAGGAGGGGAATCACACAGAATGCCTGAACTTTTGGAAGGCAATTATCCAATTCTATACCAACCAATTACCAATTACCAACTCGGCAAAGGAATACGAAGACCTTGTTATAGTGACCTTTGATAATCTAGCCAGTAATGTCACGGCAGGAGAACGCCTTGTTTCTTGTGATGACAAATTGGTGAGCGTTGACATTAGAGTTCAAACAGGAGTGATTGAAAAATAACATACTGGAGTCTAATTTCCAAAGAGCAAGTTTCGTAAGAATCAGACAAAAACTGACAGAGTTGCCATTATCAGATGTTCCCAAGGTAGAGGAAGCGTAGCTAAACTTTAAAAATCAGTTACTTACTCAGCAGAATACATTTGTCCACTTAAGCGAAGGGCGAATTAAAATCAACAGAAGTCCATCACAGTGCAACAGCAAAATAAATATAAATCCATTAAGTCGAGTTATTTGTTTCACGGCAAAAAGAAAATGCAAAACTCTCCTGAAAATAACAGGCCGCGGATGAACGCACAGACGCACACACACACAAAAAAAAAGGAAGTGAGGCGAAGCGTATTTATGAAGAAAATATTGCCGGCAGTTGTAAAACTTATCCGAAGTCTTTATTCAACCACATAAATAATGAAAAGGTCACCAAAAGGAATCAGAAGTAGGAGTGGACCTTGAACTGACAGCTTGGGTAACTTGGAAATTTGAAACTAATATATTGCGAACATATTGAATAACTATTTTTCCCTCAGTATTCAATATCAGTGTGATCACTAACGCAAGGACAACAGTATTAATGGAAATCCAAGTCTCTCTCTCTCTCTCTCTCACTCACTCACTCACTCACACTCACACTCACTCTCTCTCTCTCTCTCACCAGTAATAGGAGATGAGCACCGAAGAGAGGATGCCGATGGTCAGTTCCAGGTTCCTCCAGCTCCGGATGAGGTAGGCGAGGCCCGGCAGGATGGTGATGCCCAGACCGAAGAAGCCCGCGTACATCATTCCGGTCATGGTGCGCGCTTCGGGCTTCACAACCTCCATCACTGCGGGGGAGAGAGAGGCGGGGATGTAGACGGGAGAAGATAATGGGGAAAAGGGAGAAGAACAGGGGGAAGAGGGAGATGAAAAGGAAGAAGAGGGATGGAGATAAATATGATGAATGAGGAAGAGGAAGAAGAGGAAGGGATGGAGGTAGAGAAAATGAATGAGGAAGAGGGAGAAGGAGGGAGAAGAAGAGGGAAAAAGAGGAAGAGACAGAACCTGTACATAGTTGGGAGAGAGAGAGAGAGAGAGAGAGAGAGAGAGAGAGAGAGAGAGAGAGAGAGAGAGAGAGAGAGAGAGAGAGAGAGAGAGTATTGATATATTAAGTATGATGTGTGTGTGTGTGTGTGTGTGTGTGTGTGTGGACAAACGTTGCTGATTACCCTATTATTTTTTTCAGTTGCCTTTGTTTTATGTTCCTTTTCTCAGCTCTTATGACCTCAGATCCTTATTTTTCTCTCTCTAATTACGATTCAGAAATTAATGAGGCTTTTAATAATCCCTTTTGTTTCTTTCCCGCAGCATGATCAGATGTATTTTCCTGATTTTTCCTAATGATTTTTGTTGTGTGAAAACTTTTACGATCTTTCTTGTGTTATCTTTCGGCGACCTATTTTGATTCTTTTTTTTAGGAGCAGCGAGTAGCGGGCTTTTTTTTTTATTATTGTTTCCTTTATTTTGTGCCCTTGAGCTGTCTCCTTTGTTGTAAAAAAACACTGAATTGGTGGACTGAGGATGCAGCTAAATCTCCTGCATTTTGGCTCTATTTAAATTTGATCATATTTGTATTAACTTGTATTACTTTGGATCCCCTAAATGTCATGCACAAAGTCAAACACAGTCTTTTTCCGCACGGTTTTCTTTTTATTTCTTTCCCTCCTCTTACTGTGAGCTCAGGAAAAGTATCACACCGGCAGTATGGGTTAAGCGTCGCCTTAGACAACTCAAAAGCCCCCAAAGCAATTATTGCCATCTTTGTCGAGCTAGATAATCCTCTCATAAGCCCCCTCTTCGCTAAATGAGGAAATAATTAAGTCCCCTATCCGGGTTAATGCTCCTCAGGTGGAAGTCTCTCCCTTTGCCTACGGTTAGACCAAAGTTAGGCGCGTTTTCTCTCATTTTTTCCCTTCATTTTGCGCATTTTGACCTCCAGCTTCTCATCTCTTGGTTGCTTTGCGTGATGTGTTGTTTAACGTGATAACAGAGTGAATCCTTGAAGCTTGGCGTGTTTTCTCTCTTTTCACTTCTTCTTACACGTCTTCTATAAGTTTTTCACTCTCCGTTTTGTATCTTGCGGCTGTTATGATAATGTACTGCTTCTAAAATGGGATCAGAGTAAGTCAGAAAAGGTTGGAGTGTTTCCGCGCTTTTTATTCTTCTATTAACACCTCTTTTGGCAACACATGACCTTTTTTCCTCATTTTCTTGCCCTATGTAACGTGTCTTGTCGGTGTAAAACAAAGTAAATCAATAAGGTTATTTTTTTTCGCTTTTCTCCTTTTGTAACACCGATTTGAACGCGCTGACCTGTTTGGCATCTCTAGGCCTGGCTGGTGTGTGTGTGTGTGTGTGTGTGTGTGTGTGTGTGTGTGTGTGTCTTTTACGGAAGGATAGCGAGTTAATATGACGGCAAAGTGAATTCAAATGCCATCAGCTCCTATTCGAAGTCAGATATCTGTTCCTCCCTCTTTTGGTCTTTTTTCCAAACACATTATTCCGTCTTCTTTGAACCTCTTAGTATGTGAAGGCTGTGTGAGAGGGTATGAGGGAGGGAGGCAATAACGGTCCACTTGAATGCCTTCAGATCCCTTTAGGAGCGGGGTTAGGCAAGGGCTCTTCTTGGGTTCGAATTTTTGTAGGTCGAGATAGGCGGTGAAACGAGCTGGCCATTCCGCGCCGTGAATAGACTGGAGGAAATGAAGAATGTGGGATTAAACGAGAGAGAGAGAGAGAGAGAGAGAGAGAGAGAGAGAGAGAGAGAGAGAGAGAGAGAGAGAGAGAGAGAGAGAGAGAGAGAGAGAGAGAGAGAGAGAGAGAGAGAGAGAGAGAGAGAGAGAGAGAGAGAGAGAGAGAGAAGGGGGGGAGGGGGAAAGAAATTTGAATGTGAATAAGCAGACGTGGGTGGAGAGGAAGTAAAACTGTTAGGCAGTGGGCGAAGAGGAGGAGGAGGAGGAGGAGGAGGAGGAATATCATGGAAACATGGAAGAGCAGGCTACAGAATGCATGTGGTTCGTTCTGACGCGGCCTGCTTCAGTAATTCAATAAACTCTGCACTAAAATCACTGGCCAGCAGACCAGACTAAGACCATTTTGTGCGTGCGTGCGTGGACCTGACGCTTATTCCTGACGCAACAAAGTGGCTATCAGTGCGACTCTTGGATCGTATTCGCATGAAATATTTCTATAGGTAGGTTGTTCTAGTAGCGGATGACTCTTGAGAGGAGAAACTTCTGCTGATATATGTATTACACTGCTTTGCTTGAACTGAATTCTCTCTCGTTCTCGGTTGATTTAGGAAAGCAAAATGTTCGGTGTGATCGACATTCCTGCACTTGTTCAGATAATTTAAGACCTGTCGCCTGCTGTTCCCCCGCTGTCGTCTCTCTTTCAACGTAGACATGTTGAGTCGCTTGAGTCATTCTTCATAAAGTTGAGCCTTTAACGACGGTGGGATTTTCGTAGCGCGTCGCTGTACTCCCTAGACTGTAATTCAATGTCCTTGTAATTAAGCAAACCAGCAGTGCACTCCTTAATTCAGGTAAGGTCTCGCCTGGGAGTTATACAAAGACGACCTTTATTCCTGCTCTGCGTTTCGTGCGCTTCGAGTCAGTGCTGAGATCCGTTTCCTCCTGGACTACTTTCAGCGGCTCCCCGCGCATGTTTTACGATTGGTTACTATTTCTGGGCCGAGGCGCATGAATTTACACTTGTCAAGGCTGGAGAACGTTGTCACTTTTCCGACCACTGAATAATCTGGTCGTGATCCTTCTGGGTGATTTCAGAGTCAGCCACCGCGAGAGGCTTTCCACCCACCTCTGTGTCATCAACATATTTAGAAAGGTGGATATTAGATGTAATTCTAGGAGGAGAAAATAAGGGAGATGGGGAGGAGGAGGAGGAGGAGTTAAATACACTGAAAAATTCTTCTTGCTACACACTTGTTAAAATAAAAATGAAGCAAGGGAGGAGAGGAAACAGAATTGGCGGGTATGATGGATGCAGAGTGGACGGGAAGGGTGAATGAGCAATGAGGGGAGGCGAATGTATACCGGAACAACCCGACGCGAGGCAACACAAAAAAATACACGTGTAAGCGTCCATAGCTCCAAGCCTCGCACTTCGACCAGGAATGAAAGAGTCGAGAGAAACGTGATGAAAGGCGTGAAAATGGGGCTAGAAGGATTTTAATACCGAGGCACTCAACTATTCTACCGTTCAGCTCCATCATCACATTCTCCTCCCCTCCTTATCAATTATTTTCATCTTCACCATCAATCCTGTCCTCCTCTTCCTTACCTTGCCTTGCCTTCCCTTCGCTTCATATCCCATCTTCTCTTCGATTCTCTTCCCTTCTCTTCCCTTTCCTTCTCTTCTCCTCCCATCTCTTTTCTTTCCTTCCCTTACCTTGCCTTGCCTTCCCTTCGCTTCATATCCCATCCCATCTAATTTCACCTCCACTCATCTCTTCTCTTCGATTCTCTTCCCTTCCCTTCTCTTCTCCTCCCATCTCTTTTCTTTCCTTTCCTTTCCTTTCCCTTCCCTTCCCTTCCCTTCCCTTCCCTTCTCTTCTCCTCCCATCTCTTTTCTTTCCTTTCCTTTCCTACTCTTCCCTTCTCTTCTCTTCGTCTCATCTCGCCTCTCATCTCTTCTTCGTTCCTCTCCTCCTCCTCCTCCTCCTCCCCCAGTCGCATCTGTTACATAGGTTCCATGGTCACATTCACATCTCGGCTCGGTTATCATTGTTCCATGCCACGCCGTCGACGCTCTCCAGGCCCTCAATCCACGCCACCACTGTTAACGCCATACACTACTCCCCTATTTCAGGCTTAATCAGTTCTTTAGAGGGGAGGTTTTCTATCCCTTTTGTGATTGCTTTTTATTCTGGATACACTGGGGGAGGAGGATGAGGAGGAGGACGAGGAGGAGGATTAGTTTGGTTGGTTTGAAGTAAAAGTAAAACGTAACAAAAATGAAAATAGGGTATGTGTATGTAGGAGTGGGTTTTGTCCGCCAGTCATGTGTTTTCTATGTATTTTTTGTGCTGGCTACACTGGGAGGAGGGAGGAGGATTAGCTTGATTGGTTGTGGATAGCGGAAGCACAGAACAAAAAGGAAAATGTGATATGTTTGTGTAAGAGGGTCAAGTGCTCTCATCACCCTGTGTTTTTTTTATATACGGTATATATTTTTTGTTTTGGTTACACCGCTTCATAGTCGTTATTTTGATTGGTTTGTGTTGAGATAAAAACAATAGAAGGAAAACAAATTAATGGATAAATAGTTTGTCTCTAGGAATGTGTGTTGTGAGCAGTGTTTCCGATAGATTTTTTGTTCTGTGTACACTGCAAAGTAATTATAATAGTTTGGTAACTTTTAGTGAGGCAAAAATCAGGGAAGGAAATAAAATGAATAGCTCAACATTTTGTCTCTGAATGTGTATTGCAAGAAGTGTGTTTTCAGTAGATTTTTGTTCTGGCTTCACTGCAGAATGGTCATAATATTTTGGTAATTTTCAATGAAGCAAAAATTAGGGAAGAAAAGAAAATTAATAGATAACAGTTTGTTTGTTTGTGGAGGAAAAATACACAGATGGATCAAAACCGAGGAAAAAAATAAAACAGTAGGATTGAGAAGGAGGAAAGAAACATGACGAGAAGGAGGAGGAAGAGAAGGAGGAGGAGGAGGAGAAGGAGGAGGAGGAGGAGGAGGATACAGATGCTTAAAAAACAAAATAAAAATAACAGTAAGGTTGAGTAGGAGGAATGGAACATGAAGAGGAGGAGGAGGAAGAAGAGGAAGAGGAAGAGGAAGAGGAAGAAGGAGGAGGAGGAGGAGGAGGAGGAATACACAGATGATAAAAAAAAAAACAGAGTAGGGTTGAGTAAGAGGGATGAAGCATGAAGAGGAGGAGGAGGAGGAGTTCGGGGAGGAGGAGGAGGAGGAGGAGGAAGAGGAGGAAGAGGAGGCCACAGATGCTTCAAGGCCACATCCACCCTCCATCGTGATCATCAGGGTCAAGGCGCCTAAATGAACCTTAATGTGTCTTTTTAAACCCTCGTTAGAACACTCCACGGTCCATCACTCCACTCCTGACTCCACTCTGGCACTTAAGCCTTCCCGGTCTTCCTCTACTCTCTTATTTCTTTACTCTTTCTTACCCCTTTACCACTCCTCTTTACTCCTGCATCCTCTTTCCTATTCCTCTATTCCCTTCCTTACTCCTTCAGCCTTCTCCTGTCTCCTACTTCTTCCTCCTTGACGCCTCCATTCTTCCTGTTTCCTTCACACTGTTTTTTGTTGTTCTAATTTTTCCACTACTCCTTCATTCTCTTCTTTGTTACTTCATCCTTATCCTTTTTTCTCTCGCTTCCCCACTCACAGCACCTTCATCTTCTCCAGCCAGGCCACAACTCACCCAGGACGAAGCTAATGACCATCAGCCCCGCGCAGAGGAAGGCGATGATGAAGCGCAGCGCGAGGAACTGCATGTAGGTCTCGACGAAGGATGCGCAGATGCCCACCACTGTGACGGACACTGCGCATAGAACACACATGGTCCTGCGCCCGAACCTGAGGGAGAGGAGGTAAGTAAATTGGAGAAACGGAGGGAGGTAAAAAACGAGAAGAATAGGGAGAGAAAGGGATGGAGATAGGGAGAGGAAGGGGGTGAGAGACTATATAGGAGGGGAGAAAGAGAAGGAGGGAGAAGGAAGGGGAGGAGGAAAACATATTACTCCTACAACCAGAGAGCAGAAGAAGCCACCACAAAAACATGCAAATCTTACGCCCAGAAAGCAAAGCAGAGGAAGAAGAAGAGAAAGAAGAAGCCGCAAAAGAACAGACTCAATCTACGTCCAGAGCAGCAGAAGGAGAGGTCGACAAAGAACAAGCAGAAGAAGAAGAAGAAGAAGCCACCAATTGGGAGCACGCTACTCGTATCCCCAGAAAGAAGGAAAAGCTGCCCAGGAAAATGTTACTTCTACGCCCAGAGAGAAGAGAAGAAGCCACCAAAGAAGGAATCCAACAGCGTCTTTCCTACCTGTCGGAGAGCTGTCCCATGATCAGGGAGCCGAAGAGGAGGCCGATCATGTACGAGGCCTGAACGGTAGACATCATCCAGAGCCGATCACACACCAGGGAGAACTGTGCGGCGGCGGGAGGAAGGAGGAGATAAGTGGGGGAGTAGGAGGAGGAGGAGGAAAAAGAAGGAGGAAGAGAACAAGCAGAAGGAGGACAAGAAAGACGAGGAAAATGGAATAAGGGACGGCGAGGAGGAGGAGGAGGAGGAGGAGGAGGAGGAGGAGGAAGAGCACGAGAACAAAGAAGACGAAATGAAGGTAGTATTAGTATTAGTATTTGTAGGAGGAAGAGGAGGAGGAGGAGGAGGAGGAGGAGGTGGAGGAGATCGAGAAGGACGAGGGAGAGGTATATAGTGGAGGAAGAGAAGAAAAAGAAGTAGCAGTCGGTGGAGGAGGAGGTGGAGGAAGAAAAAGTGGAAGAGGAAGATAGGAAGAAAAAATGAAGAAAAACGAGGAAGCGAGGGAGGCGAGGGAGTGTTAAAAAAAAAACAAAAAAAACGAAGGGCTGCAATTAGTCTTGTGGGATTGAAACCGTAAATTTTGATAACAACGGAATCAACAACAACAACAACAACAACAACAACAAAAGCGCGTGCGTGACAAACAAAAAATATGATACAGGATAACACACACAAAAGAAGATACAAAAAACACTATCTAATTAACTTTACCCAATTTTTTCTTTATAATTTTTTGTCTTACGTTGCAAAGATGAAATTTTCGGTTCAAATAGAAAACAGCTTTGAAATGTACCATAATTAAACTGTATTCCTACTGTCACACACACACACACACACACACACACACACACACACACACGTACCAGCCTTTCCTCATTTATTACTCCGCCACTCCCTCTTAATTTGCGAGTCACCTCCGCGAGTCAGTCACACTCCTCTTCGCGCCTCGCCAGCCCCGAGTTACCACCCCGACCCTCCACATGCATTTAAATGAGAACTTTCGGGGCGCGAGGCAACACAAAACCTGGCCTCTCGCAGACCTGGATCACAACACAACTCCCTCGAATTGACCGCTCTTTCGGCCACCTCTTCGGATTCTTTACAGGAGCAGTGATTAGCGGGCTTTTTTTTATTGTTTCCTTTTTTTGTGCCCTTGTGCTGTCTCCTTTGTTGTAAAAAAAAGAAAAACGACGCAGTACTTCACAACACATCACAGTATAACACAACCCCCTGTAACACAATTTTAGGAACAACACATTACAGCACAACACAGCCAGCGGACCGTACCTGTTGGCTATCAGTTCACAACGGGGCCGCTCTATGCTTTATTTATTAACTGGTTTTATTTATCAACGGGGCTGCTTTATTCATGAACTTTTTACAGTTTCGGTGTTGTTTACCGCAGTGCCGTGTGTGTACAACATTTTCTTTAAGGGGGGGTTGCCTTAAAATTAAAACATATACATTCACTTATACCTGAGATATATAAATAAGGGTTAGGATTTTGTTTTAGGTCAAGGGATGTTAACAGAGAGAAGAAAAATGGTTTAATGGAAGAGGTACTGAAAGAAAATGGGGTTAGGGTTGCCGGGGGTGAGGTTTAAGGGGGGCTATTCTAAAATTTAACTTGCATACCACTCTCTCTCTCTCTCTCTCTCTCTCTTAACGCCCCCCTTTCCTCTCTCTCTTCCCTCCCTCCTCTCCCTCTCTCTCCCTCACCTCGGACACAAGGGTGGACTCGAAGATGGACTTGTCAAACACCCACGCGTCGCAGGAGGCCGTGGGGGTGTCGGGGGGCGGCGGGGCGGGCAGGTCCACGCTGGCTGCCTCCCCGCCCTGCAGCGCCGCGATAAGAGACGTATAGTTGTAGTCGTAGTATTCACAGCTCTCGAAACCGTCCCACTCGTTCTGCCTGGAGGAGAGAGAAGAGTGATGGAACATAGAGAGACAGACAGGGAATGGAGAAAAAAGAGGTTGACGAAGAGTGATAATCTGAGACCAGAAGTAGAGGGCGATAGAGTGAAAGTAGAAGGGAAAGTAGAAAGGAAAACGTAATCAAAATGTTATTCTACTGTAATCCCAGAACACGACAAACAAATCGCTCTTACTCAAAACAAAAGCCACAAAGAGAGAAGCGGATGGCTGTTTTGAAGCTGAATAGGGAGACGAAGAAGGGAAAGTAGACAGGAAAACATAATCAAATCGTTGTTGTTCTGCGATCCCCAACACCTCGGCAGCCCCAGTCCCGCGGCGCCCAGGCCCCGGCAAAGCGGATCACCTGAGGCTGCGCGGAGGCCTTAATTAATGGCGTAAACAGGTGTGCTGAGTAATGCGCCGCCTCCATCGAGAACACCATTACCCTCGAGACATAAGACACAAATACTGCACCTTGTTGGAGTCGATATTGGATCTCTCTCTCTCTCTCTCTCTCTCTCACACACACACACACACACACACACACACACACACACATGTAGAGAAGCAATGACAACACACGCCCTCCTTCCTTCTCCTCCCTCTCTTTCTTTCTCTGTCTGTCTCTCTGTTTGTCCGGCTGTCTCCTTCATCTCTCCTTCCCCCACACCCAAATCCATCCTCTCTACTTCCTTCCATAACCTTTTCCTTTTTTATTCTTTCCCTCAAAACTCCCTAATTCGTTCTCTCTTCCTTCCATAATCATTCTCCTTTCTTTCTTTTTCTTCCCCTTCAAAGCCTACTTCTTCCTCCCTCTTAACTCCTTCCCCAACACTGAACACGTAATTACATCCCTCTCACCTGCATACTTATGAGCCAGACGCAATTATGGCTCACGCGCAACAAAATAAAAACCCTCGCACCTGGAAATTAAAAACCCGTTCGTGTCGCTTAAATCTTCACCTCGTAATTATAACTCGAAAGCATAACGTCGCCGCCATTCGTTAATTTTGACCTCATTAACGCGCGCCCTTATCAATGACTGAAAAAAAAAGAGGGAAAAAGTTACACACACACACACACACACACACACACACACACACACACACACACACATACATATAAAAGCTTTGGAAACTCGTGTTCGGGATGTGAACGTGTTTCGACTGATCGTTTTTTTTTATTCCTACGAGGTTTGGATCCCACACCATCGAAAGAAAAAAATATGATGAAAAAAACACGCATTAAAACACGTGCTCGAGAGAGAGAGAGAGAGAGAGAGAGAGAGAGAGAGAGAGAGAGAGAGAGAGAGAGAGAGAGAGAGAGAGAGAGAGAGAGAGAGAGAGAGAGAGAGTGTCCCCAATGACAGAAATCAAGAAAATATTAACCAGAAACAAACACGATCTCATTCACCTTAGTTTGGCATGCAAAGAAAACGGAACAAGGGCGCTGAGATCACAGGAGAAGAGACAGCGTGACACCCACTGCTGGAACGCGCAACTTCACACCCAGACACACTTCCCAACCAATTAACCTGGTAGCAGCGACGGGCCAAATTTGTGGCTTTACCGTGTAGCAGCGACGGGCCAAATTTGTGGCTTTACCGTGTAGCAGCGACGGGCCAAATTTGTGGCTTTACCGTGTAGCAGCGACAGGCCAAATTTTTGCCATGATATAAACCCCCCAAAATAGATGATGCATAAATTGATCACATATGCGTTAATATATATAATGAAATGGTTTGGCGTGAGTGATGATTTTTTCTCATTAATTTGCTTAGAGGGGCCTTTAACCTAACCTAACCTAACCTAACCTAAGAAACATGACCCCGCAGCTACCGGGTTGACAACTATCAAAACCAAATCATTCTTGTGTTCTTCCTTACCTCTTTCATCTCCTTGCATAATGATGGGAGGGGGGAAGTGGACGCAGGTGAGAGGGAGGTAGAAAGAGAGGGGGAGAAAGAGAGAGAGACAGCGAATGGAAAAAATATATACAACTGAGGAAATAAAAAAAGAAGTAAATTAAGTGTCGTGTTCATGCTCTCCTCGTCTTCTCTTGCGTGATGGTTAATGGAGGAGACACAAGGGAGAGGGAGAGGGAGAGGGAGAGAGAAAGAAAAAAAAGTATATAATCGAAGGGAACTAAGAAAAAGAAGAGGGCGTTGACTTAAATTGAGAGAGAGAGAGAGAGAGAGAGAGAGAGAGAGAGAGAGAGAGAGAGAGAGAGAGAGAGAGAGAGAGAGAGAGAGAGAGAGAGAGAGAGAGAGAGAGAGAGAGATAGAGAGAGAGAGAGAGAGAGAGAGAGAGAGTGAGAGAGAGAGAGAGAGAGAGAGAGAGAGAGAGAGAGAGAGAGAGAGAGAGAGAGAGAGAGAGAGAGAGAGAGAGAGCTTGGGGTGTGTGTGTGTGTGTGTGTGTGTGTGTGTGTGTGTGTGTGTGTGTGTGTGTGTGTGTGTGTGTGTGTGTGTGTGTGTGAAGCAGAAACAAATGAAGGAAAAGAAATTACCAAATATTTAATGAACCGAAAATAAGTTAAAATATTATTGAAACACGAAAAGTGAAGGAAAAAGGTATATATAACTCTCTCTCTCTCTCTCTCTCTCTCTCTCTCTCTCTCTCTCTCTCTCTCTCTCTCTCTCTCTCTCTCTCAGGACTCACCAGGGTATAGAGTAGTTCCTCCAGTCGAAGCCAGAGAGGGTGCGGTTATTTTGGCTCTCCTCTGTCTTCCCGCCACCGCCCGCCGCCGCCGCCTCTTCCAGCTGCGCCAGGCCTTCCACGCGGCACCAGTGGTCGGGGGTGAAGCTGAGGAAGGCTGCGGGGGAGAGGAGATGGTGGGTAAGGTGGAGGAAGGGAGGGGGGACGATATGAAAGGAGAGAAAAGAGGTGGTTGGTGGGGCGAAGAGAGATAGAGAAGAAAAGGTGTTTGAGGTGGAAGAAGAGAGATTGAGAGAGAGAGAGAGGTGATTGTAAAACGAAGAGAGGAAGGGAGAAAGGAGAAAAGGAGAGAGAGAAAAAAATAGGTGGTGGATGGGGCGAAGAGAGGAACGGAGAGGGAGAGAGAAAGGAAAACGTGGGTGGGTAGAAGAGAAGGGAGGGAAGGAGGGAGAGAGAAAATAAAAGGAAGGAAGGAGGAAAGAGGGAGAGAGGGAGGGAGAAAAACTTAGATGCTTTAGAGTCTTAAACAATGATAAATACTCCTCCTCCTCCTCCTCCTACTACTACTACTACTACTACTACTACTACTACAACCACTACTACTACTATTATTACTGATGCTTCCACGAACTATGATTAAAAGCTGTATGAGGACAGAGGGAGATAAGTTCCGTCTGTTACAAAGAACAAGACAGCCCTTACGCCTCACAAAGGGTTGGGTGGCTGCCTAATTTGAGATAAGTCCAAGCAGAGAAGGCGAGGATCACAATCAGCCTGCTCCTTTACCCTGTTTTCCTAGAAGTCCTGGTTAAGTAAAGTTATTCTAGGAAGTCTTAAGAAATTACTCCCCTCCCCCCCCCCCCCCCAGCTTATAACCTGATGGATAAAACCTCTCTGCAGCAAAGTGATTAGAATGTTAAATTTAGGAAAACAATGTGATGATATTAATAGATGGATTGACATATAGATAGATAGATAGATGGAGAGAGAAAAAAAGACAGAGGGTGTTAGTCAGTAAGTAGAGGAATAGGTTAAAGATGATCAGATAAATACAAATAAATAAACAGATTAATGAATAAATAAATAAACACACCAGCTAATATTATAGAGACCTCCAGACAAGTCCATCTCAGTGAGTGGCTTTCCCTGTTCCTTGAAACTTTACTTCGCCCTGTTCCCGCGTTTGCCAACCTAACCCTTCCATCCCGTCCGTCCGTTCCCTTGCCATCGGGTCGGTCAGGCTATCATATCTTTCTCTGGCTGTATTTTCGCGTCCTGAGCAGCTTGACCGAGTTGGGGACATCACAAGGAATAATTCACCTCCAGGTTGCCGGTCCTTCGTCAACAGTCAGAGGTACGTTTGTTACTTAGGTATATGCACTGTTAAAGGAATGAAGAAACGGAGAAAAAATGTGAGTAAAGGAAAATAAATAACACAAATTTAAAGAGACAAGAAGGTGAGTGAGGGAAAATAAGGGGGAAAGAAATGGATTAGCGTTTTAGATGTCAGAAAAAGAAGGAAAGAAATAGGAAAGAGAAACGGAGAGAAAACAACCGAGTAAATAAAAATAAATAAAACAAATGGAAAGGGACAAGAAGGTGAGTGAGGGAAAATAAGGGGGAAAGAAATGGAGAAGAAAAGGAGAGAGTTAGATGTTAATAAAAGGAGGAAAGAGTTAAGGGAGACAAGGAACGAAGGAAAAGGGGAGAAGAGGAGGAGGGAAAGAGAGGGACGAAAAAAAGGGAAGAGTTAGGAAATCACTAAAAGGACATAGGAATTAGGATGCCAAAAAAAAAAACAAAAAAACGAAGGAGAAATGAAGGCGAGGAGGAGGAAAAAAAAGGGAGGAAAAAAGGGAAGAGTTAGGAAATCACTAAAAGGACGTAGAAATTAGAATGACGAAAGAACGAAGGAAAAAAGAAGGAAAGTAGGAGAGAAGAAAGAAAGGAAAAACGCAGTACTGATGGAGGTAAAAAACGATGAAAAAGAACGAAAAAGCAGCTGGCTAAAGATACTGCAGGAGACACTTGAGGACAATTAAGAGGACAATGGAAAGAGGAGGAAAATGAGGACGAAGAAGGAGGAAACCAGGAAAAAGGTGGAGGACAGGACAGGAGCGATGAAAAAAAGAGGACGCGAGGTAGAAAATGAAAATGTACAAATGCGATACGTGCAGTTGTGATGATATAAAAACGAGGAGTGCGAGGGAGTGGAGTGGAGGGGGATAATATGAGCATAGAGAGTGCAAGGGGGACGCAAAAAATACATACGTAATTGCTTAAAAGGACTGCTGCATAAATTAAGGGAAACTGAGGGAGAATATCGGGCAGAGTCTAGACAGGAAAGGTGGGAGGATGATAAAATAGAGAAGAGAAGAGAAGAGGAGAGCGAGAGAGAGAGAGAGAGAGAGAGAGAGAGAGAGAGAGAGAGAGAGAGAGAGAGAGAGAGAGAGAGAGAGAGAGAGAGAGAGAGAGAGAGAGAGAGAGATAGAGAGAGATATAGAGAGAGAGAGAGAGAGAGAGAGAGAGAGAGAGAGAGAGAGAGAGAGAGAGAGAGAGAGAGAGAGAGAGAGAGAGAGAGAGAGAGAGAGAGAGAGAGAGAGAGAGAGAGAGAGAGAGAGAGAGAGAGAGAGAGAGAGAGAGAGAGAGAGAGAGAAGATTGACAAAAAATGGGTGATAGAATAATGCGAAAGGCGGAGGGAAACACGCAGGAGAGTTAATTGAGTTACAGGCCCGGAGAGTCGAGGCTTGTACCCTGCACGTGGGAGGCTGTGAAGGACGGGCAGGAAGGGTGGGATATGACACCACACCGCCCCTGGGAGGGTAATGAACGTCTGTCTGCCTGTCTGTCTGTCCGTCGTGATGGATGGCGGCAGGTGAGCGACGTCCCGCACACCTGTATCTGTGTCCCACCCCGGCCTGTCCCACCTGACCCACACATCACGCCACCTGCCGCGCCCCGCTTGCGTCACCCTCCATGGCTGAACATCCTTCCATCGAGTATCCTCCTGCGATCTACAGAGCAAGGAACATGAGAAACAAGATAGGGCAGGCAGCAGAGAGCCAGTTTGCTCATACCGAGACTGCCTGCTGTTATGATCGAAGTTCGTCAGTCACTTCATTGCCCTGCAGCGCTGATCAAAGCACCTCTGTCCCTACGTGTGTTAACTTTCTGACGCAAAAAGTAACGATTAATTCTGTTTTTAAGGAGTTGATCGTTTTCGCATCAACTGACGACTTCTGCAGGACATTTGTACCACTGACGGACGACTCAGTTTAAGAGAAAATACAGATTCTTATAATCCATGACCTTGTTTCGATAGTAGACAATCATTTCCAGTTTTTAGATAAGTTTGGAGCTAAAATAAAGGCTTGGAGTGATCGACGCCACTGAGCTTATTCAGGTTCCTTAAAAGCTGAATTAAGTCCAGTGTTAATTGTCCCTTTTTCGGCAAGAAGAGGTTGCGCCGCTTGGGTCGTTCTTCACACGGCTGACCCCTCAAAGATAGTAATATTTTCGTTGCATTTCGCTGCATTCTGTCAGAGTAATTAATTTCTCTCCTTGCAATTATGGCACCAGAACTACACCGCTTATTTCAAGTGAGTTCTTACCATCGAGTTACATAGAGATAACGTTACTCCCGGCGTCTGGCAATCTAAGTTTTTCACTATAAAGTTGAGCAGAATAATGACTTTATTACATGCAGACTTCCAGTGTTTTGTGTGCTTCAGGTCACTGCTGATAGTAATGGATGAGGATGGGAATAATGATGATGGTAATTATAATTATGATGGGGAGGGTTGCAGGGAGGGAGGTAAAGGAAAACATCAACGTTCCCAGGACCTTCAGTTAGTCGCTATTCGCTGCAATCATGCCCGCGGTGAGCTGTGTTTGTCCGGTATATATACACACGCGTGGGCTCGCCGCAGGCCCAAGGTGAGCCGTGGGAACAGGGTAAAACGAGCACTGCCGAAACGGGTGCAGAAGGCAAGGTGCGTGCCGGACGTGTTATGTTACGGCCATCAAACATATTCGATACATAAATACATGCCAACACGTATAACATGCATAATTATGTCATACACACACACACACACACACACACACACACACACACACACACACACACACACACACACACACACACAAGCACCGTTCATTTTGTGTGTGTGTGTCTCTCTCATTAACAAAGTTTCCCGTGCGTTCCATATTTTTTTTTCATCCTTCATTTCCCTCCCTCGCTCCCTCACTTCCTCCTTTCTCTTCAAGTAGAATCTTTCGACCAAACAACCCGAAGCAGCTATAATCACGAGCGTAACAAAATCAATGCAATCCAAACATAACTAGTTTCGCCTTCACAACACTCGCGCACTTTTCATCGAATTCTTGCGCTTTAATCTGGTGTCCATGAAAGCCCCCGGCCAGGTAAGTGCATGCTCCATTTTTGTTGTTGTTGTTGTTGTTGTTGACGGGGTCGGGGATGACAAACCAGGGATGAACAAGGTCGGAACGCCAATAAGGGAGCATATTCGGGAGTCAATATACTTCGGTTATTTCCCCCCCCCCTCTCTCTCTCTCTCTCTCTCTCTCTCTCTCTCTCTCGTCATGGACATAATCATCCGTGATAGGCAATGACGGGAAGAGTCCAGTTAGCGTGGGACCCTATTAAGTGTGTGTGTGTGTGTGTGTGTGTGTGTGTGTGTGTGTGTGTGTGTGTGTGTGTGTGTTTTGTTTTTACGTATGTTCATATTTCTACTATAGTCGCGGCGCCTAGGTCTGGGGTATGAATTCGTTGTGCTCTGGTAACCTGCTGTCACAAGGCGTGTCCAGTTTCATGGTAAAAAAATGATGGCCTACTCACAGAAATAGGTGTCATCATTAAGGTTATGCATTCAGCAATGACAAACATCATCAATTAGGGTTGATTTTCACTTCTAAATTATTAATATTGTCGCAGTCAGCTGTTTCAGTTATCAATAAGGCGCTGATTGTAATCATTAAAAATCCTTGGCGCTGCCCTCCGCAGAGAAAAATATAGAACAGATGTCTGTGACAGCATAAATATTTGGAACTCAAGATTAACTGTACCTAACGGGCTTCGTCATTGCCACCTGCATGATGTTGATAATGAAAACCATTTGCATTGAGAAGGCTAGCATTCTTTTATTCATAATTTCGGATAAGCCGTGTGGGGGTGTGGTGTTGCCAGAGCACGATAATGCATACCTCAGACCTGGGAGTCGCGACAATACTATTACTACTACTACTACTACTACTACTACTACTACTATTGCTACTACTATTACTACCACTACGACTACTACTACGACTACTACTACTACTACTACTACTACTACTACTACTACTATTGCTACTACTACTACTACTACTACTACTACTACTACTACTACTACTACTACTACTACTACTACTACTACTACTACTACTACTACTACTACTACTACTACTACGACTACTACGACTACTACTACTACTACTACTACTACTACTACTACTACTACTACTACTACTACTACTACTACGACTACTACGACTACGACTACTACTACTACTACTACTACTACTACTACTACTACTACTACTACTACTACTACTACTACTACTACTACTACTACTATTACTACTACTACGACTACTACTACGACTACTACTACTACTACTACTACTACTACTACTACTACTACTACTACTACTACTACTACTACTACTACTACTACTACTACTATTACTACGACTACAACTACTACTATTACTTGGATTGAAATATCTGTAAACTCTGTTAGGGGGACTTGCTCACCCGGAATTCTAAACTACGTCCATTTCAAAATAGTTCAGTCTTCGCCGGAGAGGGAACAGGTCGAAAGGAGGAGTTGGAGTGAGGTGAGGGAAAGTTTTAAATACCGACGAGCCAGCAGTAGTGTTTCTCTCTCTCTGTTTAGCTATCTATTTATCTGTATTTATCTATTTATTTGTTTATCTATCTCTATCTATTTGTCTATCTGTCAATCTACTTTTTACGTTTTTTGTGAGAGTAAACTTTTCGAGGGACAAAAACTGTCTTCCATGATCTGTGTGGCTGCCATGGACGCTCATTAAGTATTAAGTGGAAGACACATAAGGCTAGGACACAAAGGGACATCGTTAGGCTTTGAATACAACGTGGTCTCCCTCCTTATTTTCCTTCACCTTTTATTATTACTGTCATGGATAGTATCATTCTTATAGTTATAAACATTATTGCTACTACCATTTTTCCCCTCCTCCTCCTACTACTACTACTACTACTACTACTACAACTACTATTGCAATTTCTGGTATTTCTTTTTCATAAATTTTTAAAAAAATTGTCCACAAACTTTAATAATTCACAATATTTTTTTTCGCTTTAACTACGTATCTACCTTGTGTTTGCCAGCAAGTGTGTGTGTGTGTGTGTGTGTGTGTGTGTGTGTGTGTGTGTGTGTGTGTGTGTGTGTGTGTGTGTGTGCGTGCTTCTGAAAATAAAAGCAACACTCTGAAGGCGGGTAATTTGGCAACCACATTTACCTTAACCACGCAGATTTATACGAGACAGAGAGAAAGAGAGAGAGAGAGAGAGAGAGAGGGGGGGGGGGGGTGGCACGCGGGCTTGCTGGAGAAGCTTCGTGCCAAAGGCATCCAAGGACACTTGCTGATGCTGATGAGCGACTACCTTCAAGGAAGAAGCCTCCACGTCGTCGTCGGCGGCCAGCAGTCCAAGGACCTCCCAGTGGGTGCCTCAGTCCCTCAGGGATCTGTGCTGGGACCTGTCCTCTGGAATCTGTACATCGACGACCTTCTCAGGAGTCTGCCAGCAGTCTCTGCATACGCTGACGACTGCACGCTCTCCCTCCTACCCTCGCCAAGAAAGCCAGCAAGCGGTTGCTGACGTCAACCAGCAACTACGCTTGATACGGGAGTGGGGGGAGCGCTGGGTGAACTTTGCTCCTGAGAAGACTCAGGCGATGGTGATCTCTCGGTCCCCGGCAGCCACACAAGCTGTCGAAGGAAGGGTGATGTTTGGCTCCGTCACCCTCCCGCTCCAGGATTACGTCAGGATCCTCGGAGTGGACTTGGACCGAGAGCTGCGCTTCGACCGCCACCTGAAACACGTCGCCCACCAAGCCTCCCTACGTGTCTCTGCCCTTCGTAGAGTGGCTAATTTCCTCGACAAGCGAGGAATTATGCTCCTCTACAAGGCCCAGGTAAGACCCTACCTGGAGTACGGGGCTCTGACCTGGATGTCCAGCGCTGCCACACACCTGCAGAGACTGGACAAGGTGGAGCGACGGGTGCAGCGACTGTTACAGGAGAACAACCCCCAGCCGCCCCCTCAGGATATTATACCTCTAGACACTCTGGAGCACCGCCGGGACGTCGCTGCGCTGGTGGTGTTTCACAAGGCCCAGGTACAAGGAGTCCCACACCTGGCGAGGCTGAGGCTCCCCCGGCGAGAGGCAGTGATAGATACGAGAACGGTACTCTCCAGCCACGAGCAGGTCGGGGTGCAAAGGTCACGCGCCAGCCAGCACCAGAGGACCTTCAGCTCCAGGGTGTCCCGCCTGTGGAACACGTTCACAGCAGCAGGGCCAACAGTGAGGGAAATGTCCACCCAGCAGGTAAAAGTGTTGCTCACAGGTGGCGAGGAACATGCCCCACACCACTAATGATGCTAAATACACAGTGAACAAGTGTAAAGGGCTTTTGAAATAATGCACAAGAAAAAAAAAGTGACATTTTAAGCCCTGAAAAGTGCACAGTGAAACATATGCTTCTCGTTACGAACGATCGCAAAAAGTGTCGTCGGCGAAAACAAATATGTTGTGTACTACAGATTGTCAGTTTAAATAAAAAGAGAGAGAGAGAGAGAGAGAGAGAGAGAGAGAGAGAGAGAGAGAGAGAGAGAGAGAGAGAGAGAGAGAGAGAGAGAGAGAGAGAGAGAGAGAGAGAGAGAGAGAGAGAGAAACCGTTCAGATAAATACACATAAATATACGTATAGACCAACAAGCAAAAAGTCTATCCACTTAAAAAAAAAAAAATTGTAAGAGAAGAAAACGAGAGAAAACGAAACTCCAGAGGCAATTTTTTTAAGCAGTGACAAAACAATAAAGGAAGAAAAAGAAGAAGAAAAAGAAAAAAAACTGCCAAAGAAAACAACTAAAGAAGCCATATCAACAACAACAAAGACAACAACAACAACAACAACAACAACACCCGGAAGGAAAACAAAGGGAGGAGGCCTGGTAGTGACAGTGAGGGAAAAAAAAAAAAAAAAAAGAGTAGCAAGGTTACATAAGACACGAGAAATGCGTAAGAGGAAGGTGGGCGTCTAGGCCTAGAAGGAGGAATGAACGCGTAGGAGGAGGAGGAGGAGGAGGAGGAGGAGGAGGAGGGAAGAAGGGGAAGAGGAGGGGGACGAAGGGGAAGAGGAGGAGGAAGAAGGGGAAACGGAGGAGGAAGAAGAAGGGGAAGAGGAGGAGGAAGAAGAAGGAGAAGAGGAGGAAGAAGGAGAAGAGGAGGAGGAAGGGGAAGAGGAGGAGGAAGGGGAAGGGAAGGAGGAAGAAGGGGAAGAGGAGGAGGAGGAGGAGAGAGAGAGAGAGAGAGAGAGAGAGAGAGAGAGAGAGAGAGAGAGAGAGAGAGAGAGAGAGAGAGAGAGAGAGAGAGAGAGAGAGAGAGAGAGAGAGAGAGAGAGAGAGAGAGAGAGAGAGAGAGAGAGAGAGGTTTACTTTATTTGGTTTCTAAGACGTGTGTGCCAAACGAACGTGTCCCTGGCCTAGTCTCTGACAGGAAGAAAGGACGGAAGGAAGAATTTAAAACCGAAAAAGAGGCGGAGGAGGCTAGGAGGAGGAGGAGGAGGAGGAGGAGAAGAAAGAAGGAGAGAGAGAGGAGAGAGAGAGAGGAAAGGCTGAAAGAAAACGGAGGATGGAAGAGAAAGAGGAAAAAAAAGGAAAAAAAAGGAAAATATTGAGAGAGAGAGAGAGAGAGAGAGAGAGAGAGAGAGAGAGAGAGAGAGAGAGAGAGAGAGAGAGAGAGAGAGAGAGAGTGTTTCTCTCTCTCTCTCTCTCTCTCTCTGACAGGCTTAGGGTAGGAGTAGAGAGGAAAGACTTTGAGCCGTTTGTGTGGGAGGGTCGAGGTATCTTTTGATCTTATTTCTGGTCTAAAAATCTATTTACTTACAGACTGACCAAGACTATAACACAGCGCTTCCTTTTAAGTTAATCCGTTTTGTGAGAACTCGCTTAGGGAAGGGAAGAAAGGACGGAAGGAGAGAATAAAAACGATGAAAGAGGCGGAGGAGGCTTAAGAGGAGGAGGAGGAGGAGGAGGAGAAACAGAGAAGAAAGAAGGAGAGAAGGGAGAGAGAGAGATCAGAGGAAAGGCTGAGGGATAATAGAGGAACAGGGAGCTTGTTGATTGGAAGGAAGGAAAGAAAGTTGTGGAAATACAGAGGAAAGAAATGTTGAAACGGAATAGGAAGGAGGATGAGGACTGGAGAAACAAAGAAAGAAACATTGAAGGATATAATGAGAGAAGAGGGAGAGGGGGAGGAGGAGGAGTAAGGGGAGATAGAGGAATAAGGGACTTGGTAATGGGAAGGATGAAAGAAATGGGACAGTCAAAAAAATATGGGAGAATAATTGATAAGAGGATAATGAACCACGAGGGAGATAAGGAGGAGGAAGGAGGAGGAAGGAGGAGGGGAAATAAGGGAAGGGAAGGAAAGAATAGTCCCCCTGAATAATAAAGAAAACGGAGGATGGAAGAGAAAGAGGAAAAAAAAGGAAAAAAAAGGAAAATATTGAGAGAGAGAGAGAGAGAGAGAGAGAGAGAGAGAGAGAGAGAGAGAGAGAGAGAGAGAGAGAGAGAGAGAGAGAGAGAATCAGACAGACAGACAAATAGACAGACAGACAGACAGACAAATAGACAGACAGACAGACAAACCAAGGTAGACAGCCAGAAAGGGTTCAAGGTACCTCTTTATACGGGGGGCGTTCAATAAGTAATGCCCCTGACCCACTTCTAGTTGTCTGATCTAGCTGATATTTAGCATGTGCAATGACTTATATCTCTATGGATAATGTGGCAAATTACAGCTCTGAACTAGTTTTGGTTTCTCATTTACAGGTGTTTGAACTGAGTCAGGTGTGAAATGGAGCCTGTTGAGTGTCGCGCAGTGATCCGGTTTTTGTATTTGAAAGGACGCACACCACAGGAGACGTTTGACGAAATGAAAGAAACTTACGGTGATGATGCCCCATCATATGACCTTGTAAAACGCTGGCATCGTGAATTCAAACATGGGCGGAAGTCTGTGGAAACAGCTCCCAGACCTGGTCGCCCTCCTTCTGCCATTGATGAGGCATCTGTCTGCCAAGTTGAGGCTGCCATTTTGGAAGATCGGCGAATTACTATTCGCCAAATAGCCCAAGAGGTCAAGATTAGTACAGGGTCTGTGGAAACTATCATTCATGACCATTTGCATATGCATAAGGTGTCTGCCAGATGGATTCCCAGGTTGCTCACACCTTTCCAGAAGCGAGAACGCGTCGATTGTTCGAGGATGAGTTTAGAGATGTGCCGAGAAGACGAGTCAACGTTTTCAAAAGACTGATTACACAGGATGAAACTTGGGTCCATCACTATGATCCAGAGACAAAGCCCAGTCAATGCAGTGGAAGCACGTGGACTCACCACCGCCAAAGAAGGCAAGGGTGCAGCCCTCCGCTGGCAAGGTCATGCTCACAGTTTTCTGGGACCAGGACGGAGAGTGATGACAGATTTCCTGGCAAAGGGTACGACAATTACAGGAGCCTATTATGCTTCACTTGAGGAAATTGAGAGAAGCTATCAAACCAAGAGGCGGGAAGATCAGCAAAGGTATCCTCCTACTGCAAGACAACGCTCCGGTCCACAACCGCATGTCGCCAGATCAGCAGCACGGGCGTCCCCATCCTCCCTACTCTCCTGACCTTGCACCCTCTGACTTTCATCTCTTCCCAGCCATGAAGTTGTTTTTAGATGATGCAGCCCTGATTTCTGAAGTCACGTCGTGGTTGGAGGACCAACCTGGAGTGTTCTACAACAACGGTCTCCAGAGCTGCATCAAACGATGGGAGAAATGCATAACTCTGGGTGGTTCCTATGTAGAGAAAGACTAATAAATGTGCCAAGTTTCGTTGCTCTATTGCCATCGAAAGTGGGTCAGGGGCATTACTTATTACTTATTAGTTCAAGGTCGGGAAGCGGTGGGAAGCGATGCTGTTGGACTGAGGAAGGGAAAGGGGAAGGGAGGGGAAGGGAAGGGAAGGGAAGGGAAAGGAAGGGATGGGGAGGTAGCGGCGAAGGGTGATAGCGAAGGACATGTGGGTGAGGGGTTGGGGGGTGGGGAATGGGAGTTTTGAGGTCAGGGGTGATGGGTGAATCTTATCTCCGCGACCTTGGTATTTTAAGCGAGGGAGAGAATGCGTTTGATTACTCGCTGGTCGATCTACGGGACGAATAGTTGATGGTCCTGTTTATAATTTTTACCGAGAGCGAGAATGGGCGGCGAGGGAAAAAAGTAAAAAAGTAAAATAAAATAAGATAAACAGAACAAAAGGAGCAGTAGGTAGGAGTAGGAGAAGGAAGAGTTGGGGTAATAGTAGTAAAATTAAGAGGAAGGGGAATAATAGGAGGAGTAAATATTTAATGGGAGAAATAACACAAGGAACGAAAGGAGAATGAACTGCGATAGGACTAAGGGAAGGAGAAGTATGGTTTGAGAAAGAGAGAATACAAAGAGAGAAGAAAGAGTGAGATAGGAAAGAAGAATAACAGTTTGAGTTTCGACGATGAAGAAGAGGAGGAAGAGGACCAGAGAGGTGAGAAGGACACTGGAGGGGAGAGCGAAGTGGGTCACGATAAGGATGAGAGGGAGAAAAAATGATTATTCAGCAGGAGGAACACAAAGATACATAAAGAAAGAACAAACAATAGCAGACTTGATGGTCCTTACGAGGCTGTTTGTGACAAGCTACACTAACTATCTAATCAAAGGTGGAAGATGAAGGACAGCAAAGGCGAAGGCTCCTCCCCACCCCCCCATCCCTCCAGCCAAAATGGAAATTATGTAGGAAAGAGGAAAGAACTACCATTACTGCTACCACTAACCGGGCGATAAAAGCGGACAAGGACACCAGTATTCGAAAAAACTTAACGTTATTACGACAATGAGTAATATCATAGATGCTGGTTGTCTGATTTTTTTTTAAATTCTAGGGGTAATTTTGTCTGGACCAGGAGCTTTGCTTACTTTAATCTTTTCAGTTGTGCGTAAAATGCCATTTAAAATCTTTTCGGTCCTTCTAACCTCCGGCGGTTGAGGTGATAAACAATCTTCGTCGGTAAATACAGATGCGAAAAAGTTATTTAGGATTGTAGCCATTTCATTTTCATCGTTCGTGTGGTTACCATTTTCATTAGCAAGCGGTCCGATACTACAGGTTAATGAATTTTTGTTATTTACATACCTAAAAAAATCTTTAGGATTAGATTTACTTGTTTCCGCTATATATTCTTCAAGATTTATCCTGCTTCGTTTTATTAATTTCTTGGTTTCGCGAGTTTGTCAGCCTCACTCTGAGTTGATATGTATCTACTGCATAGTTTTGTTTTGTTTTAAGAGATAGGCTATTTTTAATATCGTTATTCCACCATTTGGGTTTCTTCTTAAAAGTTGAACGTCTGTTACGATTGGGTACGCATATGACAAGGAAGGAGGAGATGGGGGAGGAGGACACAAAGGACACAAAGGAAGAGCAAACAACAGCAGACCCGCTGGTCCTTACGAGGCTGTTTGTGACAAGGAGGTGGGGAAGGAGAAAGAGGAGGAGGAGGAGGAGGAGGAGGAGGAGGAGGAGGTTGAATAAGTGCAAAGTAGGCATCATCAAGGATAAATAAATGGCATTAGTGTCGAGAGAGGAGGAGGAGGAGGAGGAGGAGGAGGAGGAGGAGGACGCGAGTGAAGAGAACGCTGATGAGGAAAAAGGGAACAAGGACTACTTGGTGATGAAGAAGGAAGTGGAGGAGGAGGACAAGTAAACAGAGTAAGAGGAGGAGGAGGAGGAGGAGGAGGAGGAGGAGGAGGAAATGAAACTAACAATGCTCTCTTTCTCTGTTCGCCTGTTCGTCTCTCTCTCTCTCTCTCTCTCTCTCTCTCTCTCTTTTAACCCTCCCCCACACACACAAACAAACATTATTGGTCACGTATCTATTGTCTATTGTCTATCGGTAATGTAGAAGGATATTTCAACGTTAATATTTCGTCAGCTCTCTCGTATCGCATTTTTATAAACCAAATCACAAAGGAACGATATAACGACGCACAGCAATTACCAGACCAGTCCAGTCTAGTCCAGTCCAGTCTAGTCCAGTCCAGTCCAGTCTAGTCCAGTCTAGTTCAGTTCAGTCCAGTCCAGTCTAGTCCAGTTAATGCCCGACCAGTACGATGCAGCTGCTACAACGAACTGATTCTAAATGCAAAGCCGCGGACTTGCCGGAGATGTCACATTAGAGTTGATGCGACACTTATTATCTCTCTCTCTCTGTCTGTCCGTCTGTCTGTGTCTGTCCTTCTGTGTGAGTTTGTTTCCTCCTTTTTCTTTTCCTCCTCTTTCTACGACATATCTATTTTTTTCTTTCACTTCTCCTACTTTCCTCTGTTCCTCATCTATCTATCTATCCATCTATCTGTTAATCTAGTTACCTGTCTGCCTGTCTATCTTAAAACCTACTTATCTCCATATTATTCTCTATAGCTATCTCTCTATCTCTGTTTTTTTTCTCCAAATATCTATCTTTATATCTATCTGTTATCTACTCTTATCTTCATATCTATTTCTATTTACTTCATTCTCTCTCGCAGTCTATCTTTGTAACGACCTGTCTGTCTGCTTCTATTTATCTAACTTAATATTTCTCTGCTTCCTGTTTTTTTTTCTCCAAATATCTATCTTTATATCTATCTGTTATCTACTCTTATCTTCATATCTATTTATATTTACTTCATTCTCTCTCGCAGTCTATCTTTGTAACGACCTGTCTGTCTGCTTCTATTTATTTAACTTAATATTTCTCTGCTTCCTGTTTTTTTCTATCTTTGTAACGACCTGTCTGTCTGCTTCTATTTATCTAACTTAATATTTCTCTACTTCCTGGGCGACAACATCGATTCCTTTCCTCTCTTTATCCACCGTGACGTCTGGCGGCCTATCTCTTCCCATCATTAGGCGAGTCAATGGCGATAAGCCGCGGCAGATACTCACCGATAAGGGGCGGTACACGTGCTCCGGCGAGGCAACCCAACACGTGTTCGCCCAATGGGAAGAAAAAGTAAGTGGCCGTGATTAAATGAAGGTTAAAGTCCATGAGATATAGGGAAGTCAAATGGTGCTGATGTTGAGGTTGTGAGGCCTAACTTAAGGCTATGAGAAGCACACAGATGAATGGAAAGGCTGAATTAACTTAAGGCTATGAGAAGCACACAGATGAATGGAAAGGTTTATAAAGGTTAATATAACATAAGGAAAGAAGATTGCAGGGGAAAAAGAGTAAGTGTCAGTGATTAGATGAAGGTTAAAGTCAATGAAATAAAGGTACGTCAAATTGTGCGGATACTTAGGTAGTGAATTCTGAACAAAAACAAAGGAAAGCTCAAAGACGGAGGCAGAAACAAAATCAACGAGAAAATAACAAAAAATAACAGAACCGAAATTAATGGATACGAGAGAGAGAGAGAGAGAGAGAGAGAGAGAGAGAGAGAGATACAAGGATGATGAGAGCTAAATGGTATCCCCTTCCCCTCCCTTTCCTCTCTTACCTCCCTTCCTCCCCTTCCCTCTTCCATTTCCTCCCTTCCCTCCCCTCTAAGTCAATCAATCTGTGTTTTATGTCACTTTGCTTGTCTGTCTATCTGCTTTCTTACCTGTCCGTCTGCGCTCTCTCTCTCTCTCTCTCTCTCTCTCTCTCTCTCTCTCTCTCTCTCTCTCTCTCTCAGCCACGTGTCGCCAATTTTTTGTTTTTTCTCTCGCGTTTGGCGGACGACGCAAAAGGGTGACGCCTCCTCAATTAGCCCCCCCCATATGTGTGTGTGTGTGTGTGTGTGTGTGTGTGTGTGTGTGTGTGTGTGTGTTTAGCGGGGTTCGTCTGCTTCGAACTTTATCTATCTATCTATCTATCTATATTTATCTATCTATCTATTCATATCTGCCTAATTTATATAACTTCAATGTTACGTTTTAGTTTGTATTTATAGCTAGAGTTGGCAAAAGTCTCTCTCTCTCTCTCTCTCTCTCTCTCACACACTCTCTCTCTCTGCGAGAGAGAGAGAGAGAGAGAGAGAGAGAGAGAGAGAGAGAGAGAGAGAGAGAGAGAGAGAGAGAGAGAGAGAGAGAGAGAGAGAGAGAGAAAAAAAAAAAAAAAAAAAACAGGCGCCTATTCTCCGGGAAGTCGTCGTATTGTCGCTGTCGGTCGTTGAGTCGCACAGAATGAGAGGCGTCGTTTTTGCCAACCTTCACTTTGTCGGGAGGTGGATCCTATTCCCCCGAACCACCTGCGCCGCCCATGTACCCGCTACCTTGCTCCACTGACCTAATCCACTTGTTTCCTTCCTTCCTTCCTTCCTCTTCTTCGTTTCTCTGTTCCTTTATCCTTCTTTCTATGGCCCAGTCTCCTCTCTTTTTTATTTTTTTTTATTTTATCCCCTTTTTCGTTTATCTCACTCCATTAATGGTTTTTTTATTTCCTTTCTCTTTTTTTCTTCCTTTTTCTTCTCCTTTCTCTGCTACGCTCGATTCATATTTTTTTTTTATATTTCTTTTCTGCCTTTTTTTCGTCCTTTTTTCCTTACTTTCTGTTCGTATTTTTTTCTTTTCCCTTTTTCTCCTTTCTCTTCTATTCTCCGTTCATTTTCTCATTTCTCTTTCTCTTCTGCATTTTTTCTCCTTTTTCTCTTCTACTCCCTGATCAGTTTTTTTTTAATTTCTCTTTTTCTTTTGCCTTTCTTCTCCTTTCTCTTCTACTTTCCGTTCATTTTCTCATTTCTCTTTCTCTTCTGCCATTTTTCCTTCTTTCTCTACCTCTTCATTCATCTATTCCTTCTTCTCTTTTTCTTTCTCTTCTGCCACTCTTCCTCCTTCTATAGCGCCTCTTTTTATCTACTTTCGTCTTTTTCTCCCTTGTTAGCTGTTCTCTTTATCTCTTACGTTATCTTTTTTCTTCTAAATATTTGCTCCTTTTTTTCCTTCCCTCTCTGCGACACTTCATCTATTCTCTTCGTTCACTTTTCCTCCTTTCCCATTTTCTTTCTTTTCTTTCCAAAACACTTACACTTTTTTCAAATTTCTCTCTTCTTCCTCACTCTTTTTTTTTTGTTTCCTGTACCTTGTTTGAATTCAGTGTCCTCTTCTTTACCCATTTTCCTCCTTTAGTAGACCTTGCATCTTCCTTCCTTCCTTCCTACCTTCCTTTACCTCTTCAATTATCGTCTATCGTTTGCCTATGAACCTTTTTTCCCTTCTCTTCCAACACATCTCGTCCCATGCTTTTCTTTACCTTAACTTTTCTTTAACATTCATTTTACTCTTCACTAGTTATTTCTGCGTCTTCGCCTCCTAACCTTGACTCCTAAAGCACCATCATGACACGCCTTGTTGCTTAATGTTATACTTTTACTCCCCTTCCTCATCCATCTCGGTAAACACATTAAGTCTGGCATGAACCTCGCGCTACGGGCACTGCCTTGATTGTCGAAGGTCCGATGAGTTGGGAAAACTGCAGGTGGATTCTCCTTCCCCTTGACCCCATTTTATTATTCTTTCTTTTTCGTCCCTTCCTTTCCTTCTGTTGCCACGTCTCCCGTTTTCTTTTTCGCTCTCACTCAGATGTCTTTCTTCGGTTCTATCTTTTTCTTCTTCTCTCTGTTCTTGTTAATTATCGGGCTGTCTCGTTCCTCCCTTCTTCTCTATCATCCTCCCTGTTATTCCTCCTTTTCCGTCATTCCCCATTCTTGCTTCTTTTCCTTTTATTTCTTCCTATTTCATCCCCATTTCTCTTGATCTGCCTTCCTTCCTTCAGTCTCTTCGTCCCTCTCTCTATTTTTTCCCTACATCCCTCCTCCTCCTCCTCCTCCTCCTCCTCTCTTTCTTCGTTTTTACGCTGTTACCGAAGCATCCTTTTTTGCATGCTTCTGCACTCCACCAGGGTTACTACATATCCGTTTTTCATTCCTCAGTACTCCAAAATTACTACAAAATTCCTCTCTGCCCCAGAATTGCCCAGCATGGCCCTGAATTTCAGTATCAACAAGTAATTGTCCCTGAGGCCTGCAGGTAACATATATATTTTTTTCCAGCATTTACGCACAGATGTTCCAGATTGTTGCCTCCTGGTGTTCTTTCAGCAAGCTACAAACAACTCTTGACAAAGGGAGACACCTCCACCTCTAGGGTTGATGCGATTTTTGGTGAAGTGTCTAAAGTCATCAATATCGTTTTCTGTAATCTTCAATACGTGGGTGCATGTATTTGTTGATACTGAAATGTTTAGTATTGTGTGACAATCACTTAACAATACCGAAACATTGATTTTACGATACATTAATCACCCTCATATAGACTGGGCGTAGACTTGGCGTCACTCTCGGGTACAGACGGGAGTCACATAGAATGCCTGATGTTCAAAAGGTTACAGAACCAACTTGAAACAATACACTATAGTCCTTGTTATTGTGACCAAGGATAATCTATTCAATAGTGTTAGGGTAGGAGAGCCTCTCAGCTCTTGAGATCACAAATTGGTACGCGTTGATATTTAGAACTCAGATAAAAGTGACTTAAATAATGCTGTGGAACCTAATTTCAAAAACAATCTTCTGCGAAATCAGAAAAAAATGCCGGAGATGCAATTATCAAATGATTCCAGCTTGGATAAAGCGTGACAAAACTTGAAGTCAATTTTACTTACTCAGCAGAATACATTTGTCTATTTTAGCGAGAAGTGCAAAAATGATAAAAGTCCACCAAGGACGGTGAAATTAAACATTATCTTAAGGAGAAAAATACCGTAATACATTCGCCTGTACATTCCAGATTTTACCATGAAGCCAGGCGGCGAGTGAGTCAGGCAGCGGCGTGATGAAATACTGCCGTCAGCTGTGAAACTAATCCGAATTTTTTCTTTAATTATATAAACAACAAAAACGAGATCAGGAATGGGACTGGACCCTGAACCGATGAAGTAGCTGGACTGTTCGCGGCGGGGCGTTGTAGATTTTTCCCTTGAGAAACGTCGCTTCCGAGGAAAACGTTCAATGTTGAAAACCAATCAAACGAAAGTGGGCAAGTGTAAAATGTGTATGCTAGATAACACGCCTCGAACGAGAAATAATGGCACAAAACTTAAACGTAAACAAATGGACTCAGACTACACTAACAATCTTCCTTCGCCAACGTTGTAACACGAAAATGGAATAAACTCACATCTTCGGGGGTCCAGTGCAACACGATTTATCCGTTAAAAAAAAAAAAAAAAAAAAAAAAAAAAAAAAAATCGACCACCCCATCATCTTAATATATGTTGAGCTAGAAATAGTCTTGATGGTTATTGATTTAGTGTAATTTCCCTTAGATTTAAAGACAGGCTACCATAGGGTTTGTGTCACCCGCATATCTATGTAAATCTCTACCTTATTAATATCCCATCTCTCAATCCTCCGTCTCTCTCTGCGTACCTTTCTTCCCTCCCTTTCTTCCTCTCTCTACCTCTGTCTTCCTGGTCACCTCCCTTACTTCCTACCTATCCCTCTGTCTTCCTGATCTCCCACCTCCCTCCCTCCTTCCCTTCTGCCTCCAAAAGTGTCAGCCACGTGGCGCAAGGTGGTCCCGGTTCGTCTTTTGTTTACCTTTGATGTTTTCCGCATGGCCGGGTCCTCCTCGTCGAAGAAAGGAGAAGAGTCACTTGGCGGCGTCTCTAAAGGTACACGTTTTGCATCCACATCACTGTCTTTGTCCGGCGGGAAGGCATTCTGCTCTTCGTCCCCTTCTCTTCCTCCTCCACCTCTATCTCTCGCTTCACTGCATCTTCTCTCTTCTCCTCCACCGCCACCACCATCACCACCACTTCGTGTCTCGCTGTTCTCCACCATGGTCACTCTGGTCAGTGTTTATGAGTGTGTCCGGGGCTCCACAACTACTTGAAGGCACACCACCAAAGACGTCTTACTGCTCTCTCTTCCTGCCTGTCTTACGCACCCACGCCGCCGCGAACCCACAAGTCACTCACACTGGCGTCCGGACCAAAAACGAGGCGTAAAAAGTGGGTATACGAGCGAGCACGGCCCAGTCAGCGGCGGGGCAATGAACTGTGAGTGTAGTCAGTGGCGTTGGGTGCCCGGGGAGTGCCCTGCGCGAGGTATCATCCAAGACTGAGTGCCATGTACCAGTCTGCCCCTCGTCAATGCCTGGCTACACGAGGTCCAAGACTAGGCGGGGGAAGAATTAAGTAAGAAGGGTAGGCAGGGATATAGGGGGGAGGAGGGAGAGTGAGGGAGGGGTGTATGGGGGGTAGGGGGGTGAGGGAGGGTGGCGAGGGGAGAGTAGAAGGGAGGGGAGGCTGGGGATTAGCTGAGGGAGGGTGGTGGTGGGGGCGTGGAACAATATGAAGGGAGGAGAGGAGGAGACGTGGAGAGTGTGGGTGTGGAGGCAGTTGGGGGAGAGGGGGGAGATGAGGCGCCCCCCCTCCTCCCCCGTGTAACCGGTGGGCTCAGATACAACCACTTTTAACCAGCAAACGTCGGCGTCACCCCCTGGTATGCCGGGTGGCCAGTAAGCAGCTATATACGAAGACAAGATGTAAATGCATATCTGTTGCTGCCCTAACCCACCTACCCTTGTCTCCTGGTTACACACACACACACACACACACACACACACACACACACGCACTTCTCTCCCTCTCTGTCTCTCTCTCACACACACACACACAGACGCACACACACACACCATTTTCAGCTTAATCATTCTTAGTGTTATGTTTTAAGACTCCCGGGTTCACAGGCTTCATTAAACTGATTATGAGGGAGACGGACACGAGGGGAGACGAGACAGAATATGGTAAGACTAACACAAGGACATGAAGACGAGGAAGAAGACGACACCGCGGGAGATAAAAAAAAGATGTGATGGATAAGGAAGAGGATGATGATGATGATGATGATGATGCAAGAGATAAATATGAGTTGATAAGCGATGAGATAGTAAGATAAAGATAATGGAAAGAGAAAAAAAAGGATGAGTGGCGGATGATAAAGAGAATGACGGAGAAGGTAATGGAGAAAAAAAGAAACTGATATGTGACGAAAGATAAAGATAACGCTGGAGAGATAAAGCAATAAAGAAAATCGGTGAGTGATGGAGGAAAATAACGAAGACAAACGACAGAGAAATGAAGAAAAAAACTTGGTAACTGACAACGACAAAAGACGAAGAAAAACAAGAAGAAAAAAGAAGGCAACAGAAAACACACAATATGGAAGAAAGAGACGAAAATAATGGGAAAAAAGGAACTAGTGACTGACGAAGAAAATAGGCGAAGAAAACGACGAGAAGGAAGAAAATCCAAAACAAAACACACGATGGAAGAAAAAGACAAAGACAAAAAAGATAGAGAAAAAGAGAACTACTAGTGACTGACGAAGAAAATAGGCGAAGAAAACGACGAGAAGAAAGAAGATCCAAAACAAAACACACGATGGAAGAAAAAGACAAAGACAAAAAAGATAGAGAAAAAGAGAACTACTAGTGACTGACGAAGAAAAAAACAAAAACAAAACAAGAAAACAAAAACAAAACGAAGTGAAAGAAGATCCAAAACAAAACACACACGATGGAAGAAAAAGAGAAAGACAAAAAGGATAGAAAAAAAGAGAGCAACTAGTGACTGATAAAGAAAACAAAAACGAAAACAAGAAAACAAAAACAAAAACAAAACAAGAAAACAAAAACAAAAACAAAACGAAGTGAAAGAAAGTTCAAAACAAAACACAAACATCACGACCTAATTACACGACAAAGAATAAAAAAAAATAAAAAAAGACATGCGCAGCCGTCTAACCCTGAATACGGATAATTAAAACAAGCTCTTCTGCCGAGACGCGACCTTGCATAAAATTAGGTCAAGGATGAGATGGTGGTGGTGGTGGTGGTGGTGGGTTGGTAAAGAGGACGAGAGGAGGAAGAAATGAAAGAAGGGAACGAAAGGGGTTAGACTATAGGGGCGTGAATGAGTTGGTTAGCGGGATCAATTTTCTCGCTCTATATAGAAAGTGAAAAGGTGGGGGAAGAGGAGAAAGGGTAGGACAAGTGTGTGTGTGTGTGTGTGTGTGGCTGTATTGTAAAGGGCGGAAAAGGGAGAAAAATGAATGGTCTAACAGATCAAAAGAAAATAAGAATATTCACCAAGACTAAAAGACACGACAACGCCAATCATAATCAAGAAACAAAAATTAGGACCATAAGTGGGAGCCGTTACAAAGGCAATCCCACGCCTTCTACTGGACTGGGTGATGGGTGAGCATATCTATATCCTCACTCTGTATCGAAGTGGGAATGGTGTGAGTAGGGGAGAGAGGGTAGGACACTGGGATCAGGTGATGTGTGGCTATATTGTAAAGGGCGTGAGGAAAGGAGAAATGAGTTATCGAATGAGAGAGTGTATGAGTGGGTGACAGCATCTATATTCTCACTCTACACCGAAAAGAAACTGGTGGTAGAAAAGGTAGAACTCGAGGAGGTGAAGTGTGGCTATCTGATGAAGGGCGTGAGGATGAAACAAAAGACTAACGGAGGAGTGAGTGAGAGAGTGAGTGGGTGAGTGGTCTTTAAACTACACTCTATTGACGGGGAGGAAGTAATAGGAGCAGAAGGGGAAGAGAAGAAGGGTTTAGGCGATTCTGTGAAGGCTTAATACGTCATGGCCGAAGTGGAGGGAAAGGGACGAGGGGGGTGGAACGGCAGGAGGAGTAGGTGGGCGGCCTCTAACTTCTTATCCCAAGGCGTAATAAGATGGCAGTGGATAGCGTCTTTAAC